>NW_024344370.1:4926337-5153909 GCF_902729225.1 Pteropus medius | reverse complement strand
AAGTTTGAAAATTGAATTTTTTCATAAATCTCATCCTTATTCTGTCTTATGGTCAATTCTTTGCAAAACTAGTCACATTTCCTCTCTCTACATCTATAACCTTTTGCAGCAAATATGATTTTTATCAGCTCTGTCCATTAAGAGGTAGAATCTACTATTTCTCCTCCCTTTGAATCTGAACTGGCCTTATATTTTGCTTTGTCCAGTTAAATGTACGGAAGAGACATTTCCAAGTCTAGCCTCAAGAGTCCTTGCATGCTTCAACTGGCTCTTGGAACGCTGCCCAGACAAGGTAATAAACCTGAACTTACTTAGCCTGCTGGAGGATGAAAGACCATCTGGACCAGAAATGAGTCAGCCCAGCTTTCCCAGCTGAAGCCCCAGAGATATGGGGCAGTGGCAGGGAGAGTATCTTTGCTATATCTGCTTTTGATCCATATTTTTAGTCAATTTTCCTGTTTCTGACCCCAGTGTGCCCCTAGTTTTAGAAATACCTGGGGTCTCAGATAACGGAGTCTTTCTGGGACTCTGAAATAACATTATAGCTTCTGGACCTCCCTTACTCCTGGCTGAGATTTCTGAGGTTTCTTCAAGTCAGATTACCTCTTTCCTGCTTTCAACATATTATTTCTGTGATGTCCTCTCTCCTGCTCTCTATGTCCTTGTTTTTAATGCCTATTATTTCCTTACTGCAAAGTTTAGTGGTGTTTGGAAAGAAAGTACAGACAAACCCATATGTTTAATGTTCCAGAGTTATCAAGAAGTCTCTTCACTCAGTTTTACAGATGAGAAAACTGAGGTCGTAGCAGCTAAGTGGCTTGCCCAAAGCCATCTGGGTGATTAGTGAAAGATCTGGAACCATCCAGAACCCTGTGAGGAGTGCAGAGTTCTTTATCCCCTCTTCCATGCTACTTCTATGATTATGTCACGTAATAGCACTAAATGTCACTCCTGCTGGACATCATTGCGGTTTCTTCTGTACAAAACAGAAGCTTCTGCAGGGTTGTTGTCTGTTCTAGCCTTGACAAATAATGTGATATGCCAATTCAATAAGCATTCTGAAGTATATAATAAAAGTATAATTTATATCGTATAAATATATGCTCTCTGCTGAGGTTTAAACAGTCATTCACATAGAATTGTAAATTTTTGTATTCTCACAAGTTATGTGTGAACTCTCAGACACAAATTAGAAAATATTCAATAAATGTTTAAAATTTTAACTGCATGAACAAATGCCTGTGCTCTAAACTGAACAAAATTGCAAGGTATATAAAGTGGTCTTGCTGGGCAAGTAGATGATTCTTGAGTCAGTAAGTAGCTAGAACTTGGTGCTGCGGAACAACATCCTTTGCTGATGTCTAATGGCTCATAGACCAGTTACAGGTATCTAGTTTCTGCTAATAATAATCACTGATTATGCAGAAGAGCCTGGTCCAGAAGTTGGGATCATTTATGTGAAGTCTACATGGGCTGCCATAATCCTTCCTGCCCAGGGACCATGCTCAGCTCTACCACACGGCTCCAGTAGGCATTAGGATGAATTGGGGTCAAAGGCACAAACAGAACCCCTCCTGCCTCCAACCCCAAGAATAAGAAAACATTACATCAAGATCAGCTCTTGTCTTGTTTTTTTCTATGCTTGTACACTGTCGAAATCACTGAATCCTGGAAAACAATTTAGCTTTCATCTCTCTTCAGAGCATAGCCACCTCTGACACAACAGGATGACCAACTCCTGCCTGGCTTATCAAATTCAAAACACTCAGTATTGGCTTCAGGGTCTTTCACTAATTATCCACCTTCCTTTAGCCATCCCTAGCTTCTCTTTTCTTAGTGCTAAATATAGATGTCTGCCCCACTCATAAGCTTGCTCAGTCCCCATTAGGACCCTTTCCAGGAATGTTCTGCTCATGGCTCTTCACCTTCTTGTGCAGTAAAGAGGCACAATTGGCCAGAGCTGAGCAGGCATCCTGGAGAGTCATGGGAAATGCAAAGGTTGTTATTAATATTTAGTGAACTCTTGCTCTTACCACACGCTCCGCTAAACACTTTGTAGGCATCATTTCATGCTAACCCCAAGACAAGTTAGAAGGTAGATATAACTATCTTCAGCTTAGAGAGGTGGAAACTGAGACTTTGGGAAACTCTGATGTGCCTCCATTTACATATCTAGCAAGTGTGGGGGCAAATCTAGCTCTTCCAGTTTCAGAACTGTGTTCTTAACCACTGTTTTGATAGTTATTGTAGGACCAAAGCAAAGCAGTGAAGTTTAGATTGTATGTGGTAGCAAATTCAGAGCCTGGGAGATTTAGTATACATGATTTAAGAGTTTGCTGGTAGTGGTCGTCAGAAGGGTTTGAGATTGGAATAGTTATAAAGTGCTCTGGAACTTAGCTAACTGTGAAGCGACCAAGGCCTGAACTAAGACACAGCAAATAGGGGCAGAAATGAGAAAAAATATATATATATATATATCTCACAGAATATTCAATAGAATTTGATGTCATACCACACTATAATTTTTAAAAATAAAATGATCGAGTCAAAAATAACTCCCAAGTTAGAAAATCAAGTGATTTTGAAACTGTTGAAGCCACTGTTATAAACAGAGTGCTTCGGAGAAGCTGATGAATTTGGTATTGAATATGTTAGGTTAGAGCTTACACACACAATATATTGAAATGTTAACATAGCCTGATCCATCAAGTATTTGTTTAAAAATAAACTTTGGAAGTACAGGTCAATACTCAATGATTACGCAACTATAGTTGTAAGATCCTGTTACAGGCATTTGTGGAAATAAAATGCAAACATGATCTAGAGGGTAGAGTGAGGGAGACAAGCATGTACATAAACAGTACAAAACAGAAAGAGATAAGAACTACAATAGAAATATGAGGTAAGGGCTATGAGACTTGAGAGATGCAAGAGATTAATTCCTTCTGGGGAAATGAGAAGGCTTTATGGGGAAACTGATGAGCATTTGAGAAGCATAGACCATCAAAGGACAGAGAACGTAGGAAGGACACTTCTAGTGGAGTAAGCAATGTCAACAGGTCTAAGGAATAAGAATAGCAATTAGTCCAGGAGACTAGAGCATAAGGTTCCTGGATGAGGTAGGAGAGGATGATAAAAATCAGGATAGGGAAATAGGTCGGAGCCAGATAATAGAGGGCCTTAACATCTATACTAGGCAGCTTGAACTCTGTTCTGTAGTAAATGGGAGTCATCAAAACCTTTAGAGCAAAGAGTGACAGGTTCATATGTGACTCATATGCTAATCTTGTATTTGCATAAATGAATATTTGATTTGTATAAAGTAAATGAAATTCTGCTATATATATATATATCTTCCCGACCACTCTACAACTGACTCTTAAATAACACAGGTTCGAACTTATACATGGGTCCACTTACACACAGATTTTTTTTTCCCGTAAATACTATAAATGTATTTTCTCTGTCTTATGATTTTCTTAATAATATTTTTTCCCTAACTTACTTTATTGTAAGAATGCAGTATCTAATGCATATAATATATAAAATATGTGTTACTCGACTACTTATGTTATCAGTAAGGCTTCCGGCCCACAGTAGGCTATCAGTAGCTAAGTCCGGGCAAGGGGGGAAGTCAACAGCTGCACACTGATATCAGGTGCGTTGAGTTTGGTGCCTCTAATCTCCACATCATTCAAGGATCAACTGTACTTTCTTTGGTAAATCTTTCCCTGGCATTAATATTCCTGAATTCTTTTGCATTTTTTTTTTTATGTCTCATACAATATTTTTAATTAACTTTTTATCTAATCTGAAGCCCTTCTTTCTTCTTCCTTTTTTGGTTCAAACTATAAATATCAATGACATTAACCAGGGATATCGACAAAAGAATTCTTTCTCTTTTATTTTAATCCCAAAGTCTATTTCTGATACTTCACTAGTTTGACCCAGATTCCATTTGTAGCCGGATGGAACAAAAGGAAGATTTGTTCTGAATGTTTCTACCTACGCCTTCCTTGGGCAAATTCTTATAGCATCTTTGGGGCATCCTTTTTCAAAGAGCTCATAGTTTCAGAAAGAAGGGATCTGAAGAAGTGAAAATGTATCCATTTCCCTCATAATGGTGGCCTTCCTGCTTTACAGAGAAAAAAAAATGCCCCAGAATGTGATGTCACTTAAAAACCCAGTTCAGTCTCCTTCAATCTGTCCAACCAAAACAGGAAAAATTTCCCAGAGCCAGATCTCTGAATCTTCCCTTCAAGGCAGCAACAGACAGTTCACCAAAAAACAAAGTTGCAATTCATTATGTTCTCAGCAATTTTCTCCTAATTGTTTAGTTAAAATCTCTTCTTCTGTAACAAGAACCCACTCCACCATATCCCATCCTCAATTAAACAATGAAAAACAGAACCGCCCTCCCAGCCCTACCACCTTTTGAATTGCATTTCTTTTTAAATTCCTAAAGATGTGTTACATTTGGGCATTTGTCATGTAATTAAAGCTCAGCCACATAGTATTTTTACTCTCTCATAGATACAAAACCATCCCCCAAACAAGAAATGACCGTAGAACACAGGCTTCCACTTGTCCTCTTCCCAATCTCACGCCTCCAAAATGCATCCTTCTCAGAACACATTAAACTCCATAGGGTGAGAGCGATGCTATGGGGACACAGTGGACACGGGGATTGAGGGAGAAGGGAGAACTCACACGCCCTTTATTCAACTGTAGTTTGGGAATGAGGTCCAATATTGCTTGATCTTTCTATTTTTTCAAGATAAGCAGGAATTCAGAAATCACCTTACTTCATAAATACTCAAAACTAAAAATTTGAAAATGTTCATAGAACACTGTGTAGGTCAATGAAGTTGTGCCTGGGGCCTCAGGAGGTCTTACTAGTCCCAGATATCGTAAATAAATTTCCCAGCTGTGTCTCCAGAGATCCCCAGAAAGGCTGCTTCCTTTGGCTTAAAAAAGAAAAAAAAAAAAAAAAACATCGAGTCATATCTGACCAATCAAAAGATTTCCCCTGGAAATGAAGTATGTAACTTTTAAAACTGAATTACACCTTTACGGCCTGCATCATCCACCTTCTATGTACTTTACCCGGGGCAATGCGTTTTCATAGCTGCAAGCACTTGTTCGGAGAAGAGAGATTGGTTGTGTTTTATTATTTGATAATCCATAATCTCGTTGTAGTTATAACTAGCCAAGGGCTTATAGACGATCTTAATGAAAATGTACAAGAAATCAGGTGTGAAACTTGAGCAGCCACAAAGTCAGAATGAAGAAGAAACACCAAATACAATCCAGTAGCTGCAGCACATCTTTCATGTTTTGTTCTCTGTATTTTTATGAAAGACTGGACTCATTATTAGCCCCAGCCCATATCAGATCACACCTGCATTTGCAGTCTGTTCTTCTCTAACTGTCGCTGGGTCCCTCACACTCAGAGAATTACCTCAACTCCCAAGTGAACTCTCCCTGACTCCAACTCATACTCTTTAAGGTGGTCTGATCACTAGAGCCTTTGTTTTGATTTATATTTTATTATTCTCTACTTGCAACCTTCACCTCTATAATCTGTAATTTCTGTCCATCTTGACCTGTGCTGGGGACCATCAGATTTATTCGATTACCCCAGACTTCTCCAGTCTCATCACACTTCCTAAACCATACTCCTTATCTCTCTTTCTATTACTAATCCTTGGCATGTCATGGTCAAGTCTGGATGTTTGGAGACAATGCCATTTGGCATCTGAAAACTGAGACCTAAAGTGTTCTATCTCCCATAAGGCTAAAATTCAAAGAATGCGTTTGCCTTCTTGATTTAGTTTTTGCTTTGATATGGCCCATTCCTGAAATCACTCTCATGCTATTTTTTTACAGCAATCAGGTCAAGGAGAATTCTAAGGAGAGTATACTAGTAAATCTAGAATCTAGAGGTTGCACTTGTTACCATATGGGCCCCACCACTGACATTTCCACTAACATGACTTTATTTTATATTCCAGATAGGAGATTCCTGAGTGGGGACAGGTGCTAAATGTAATGTGTTTTCATCTCAGTTTTGTAGGATGTTCATGTAGTTTCTTATGGGTCAAAAAAAAAGATGTGAAAGGAAGTTCACAAAACCATTCAGTGTGAAGGTTTGAAGGTGAGTTCTTTAATTTTGTTGAAGGAGGAATTGATTTTGCAGTTGCAGAAAAAAAATTAAGAAAAAGGACATTCCTGGTGGGAAAATAAAGCAAAAGTATGGATTTTGTAGTGAAACACACATTCTGCCATGACGGATTGTCAGCAAGAAGGTTTTGAAGGCACATTATAGGGGAAAGCACCGGATAAATTCAGAATAAAAATAATTCTACATCAAGCTGTAGAGAAAGAAGAGGGCTAGAAAGAAGAGGGCTAGACAGCATATCATGAGTCTCCAAGAGGCTTGTGGGCAAAGACACTGGCTAGTTCTCCTGGCCTTGAAATGGAGGGTGCACTTCTGTCTAGTACTGCAGGGCTGCTGCTACCTCTTACAAAGTGACCATTACTGAATGAATAAACAAATGAATGAAGCAAAATCAAGATGATTTTAGAGAATTCAGATAGCTGAAAAAATTGCTTTTCTTTAGAAGAGCTGATGGGGAAATTATATCCTAATTATCTAACACATACGGCAGCAACGTAATGAACTTTCTTAATTGTTGTTCCTCCTATCACATTGCTATAATCCTACATTTTATCATACCGCGCATTTTACCAGTTTGTCTATATTTCTATACTAAAAATAAAATCCAAAGAACCTGTTCCTAAGAAATAATCAGGGAATAATATATCCTAAAATCGAAGGAAAGCTAATATTATTCCAATGGTGTACACTTTCATAACTACAAAGAGGTTTAATGATATAATTCAGTATATAAATCTTGAAGATCAAAATGCCTTAAAGATCAATTCAGAACATTATTTTAAAATGTATCTTATCACTTAATATTGTTCATTGTTGTATAACTCAAGTTATTGCAAAGTAATTAAAAGTTTATAACCTGTATTTTAACTGATAAATCATGCAAGATAGTTGGACATTCAGCCTCTATGTAGTCTCAATATGAGCCTGAAAAACCTAGTTCTATGAGCACTGCCTAGGCTTAGCAGTGCTTAATGAAATTCACATCAGGAAAAAAAATCTGTAGTGGTTTACTTTATTAGTTATTTTATTGTTTTTACTTGATCTGATGAATTAGAAGTCTATTAAATACCCCTAAATTTTTTACAACACAAATGCATTACAGCTAGAGTTGCCAGGCTACCCTTGGTCATTCGTTATTTTCATTCATTAAAACAGTATTTTCAAATACCATGATGATACCCCGTGGGATTAGAAATGTAATGAGAAAGAAAATCTTGAAAAAGTGAAGTTCGCAGAGTCGGACTTCTGATGTACAATTGTTTGAGAATGAGTGTAGAAAATGGACCCAGGGGAAAAACTGAAGAGAAAGTGGCTTTCTGGCAGTGTTACTCATACCTAGCACTAGCTTTCTTTCATCTTACTTTACATCTCTCATTGCATCATCATAGTTATCTAGAGACCTCCCCAAAGCAGGCTGACAGCTGTGTGTGGGTTGCCTAATTACAGTAACCTGAGATGTGACCAGTTGGTAGCCAATTTTCTCTTTATGAAGGAAGATCTACTAATGATTTAGGTAACCATCATCATAATTATTAATACCTCAAAGGCAACACCACCCAAAAATGCTTGGAATTGGTGGGATAGGACATGGGTGGGGCCAATGCGTACCTTTAAATACTTGTCATGACAGCACAGGCTCCCCTTTCTGAAGGCAGTGTTTTCAGCCTGTTCATTTTCTCTTTTGCACACCATAGCCTGGGATTTACTCTACGCTTAACTTCTGCCCACCCGCTTGGAAGATTACAGCCAGCATCATGACTGATGATGATCTGTCTGCCTTGGTCGTGGATAATGGATCAGGGATGTGCAAGGCAGGCTTTGGTGGTGACGATGCCCCTCGGGCTGTGTTCCCTTCCATGGTAGGTCGTCCCCGGCACCAAGGGGTCATGGTAGGCATGGGCCAGAAGGACTGCTACGTGGGGGATGAGGCCCAGAGCAAGAGAGGTATCCTGACCCTGAAGTATCCCATTGAGCATGGAGTAGTCACAAACTGGGATGATATGGAGAAGATCTGGCACCACACTTTCTACAACGAGCTACGAGTGGCACCAGATGAACATCCCATCCTCCTCACTGAGGCGCCCCTCAACCCCAAGATCAATCGGGAAAAGATGACTCAGATCATGTTTGAGGCCTTCAACACACCTGCCATGTATGTGGCTATTCAAGCTGTGCTCTCTCTCTATGCCTCTGGACGGACCACAGGCATCGTGATGGATTCTGGGGATGGAGTCACTCACACTGTGCCCATCTATGAAGGATATGCCCTGCCCCATGCCATTCTACGTCTGGATCTGGCTGGAAGAGACCTGACTGATTACCTCATGAAAATCCTGACAGAACGAGGCTACAACTTCACCACCACGGCTGAGCGGGAGATTGTTCGTGATGTCAAAGAGAAGCTGTGCTATGTGGCCTTGGACTTTGAGCAAGAGATGGTCAGTGCTGCTGCATCTTCCTCACTTGAAAGAAGCTATGAGCTTCCTGATGGGCAGGTGATCACTATTGGGAATGAACGCTTTCGATGCCCTGAAGCCATTTTCCAGCCTTCCTTTCTGGGCATTGAGTCCAGTGGGATCCACGAGACAGCTTTCAACTCTATCATGAAGTGTGATGTGGATATTCGCAAGGATCTGTATGCCAACACCGTGCTGTCTGGAGGCAGCACTATGTACCCTGGCATTGCTGACCGGATGCAGAAGGAAATCGCAACCCTGGCCCCTGGCACCATGAAAATCAAGATCATAGCTCCACCAGAGCGGAAGTATTCCGTTTGGATTGGGGGCTCCATTCTGGCCAGCCTGTCCACATTCCAACAGATGTGGATCAGTAAACAGGAATATGATGAGGCTGGCCCTCCTATTGTTCATAGAAAATGTTTCTGAAAATCTTTCATTAGTTTTCAAGCTAATGGGTTTACATTTTTCCCTTTTCTAGGTCATGGTGATGGCACTGCCTTTATCCACCACCAATTGAGTCAAGGTAATAGTCTACTCTTGCTAGCAAACTCTTCTCTATCTTAGTGTTATGGGTTCCTGCCCAACTAACCACATCTTGACCTCTATCAACTTAAGAAGAATTCTGATACCATATTCTATTTTCCTCACTTTATAGGGTTCAAAGCAATGTAAACTTGCTTAAGTGAAAATAAGTGACAAGGAGTAAAATCATGAGAAATGTCCTTACAGAATGGATAACTAGAATTTCCAAGCTTTAAAAACTAGTCCTTGCTTAACATATTTAACAGGAGTAGGCTTTACAACCCTGTAAAAAATGTGTATGTGTTTAGCAAACATGTCTTATTAATTAGTATTTTTGTTTTATTTTACTTCTTTGTATAGAGAGAATAAATTGTAAGGGTCAATAATATCTATATATACATAAGCAGCAGGGAAATAAAATATTATATTTTAAAATATAATAAATCTGGCTATCTAACCAGCTAATGCGAATTTCTTACCTCCCCAACAGTCACCATTTTAGTGGCTCCATATTTTAATTGTTTCCCTGATTAAATAAGCATAATGAAACAGCCAACATTCCATTAATGTTGTTTAAAAATCAACTAAATTTTCAGATCAGAGTGAGGTTCTGCTTGTCAAACACATATTTTAATGCCTTACTTGTTGAACTTCATTCTATTTGTAAAACACCAAAACTATAGATAATGCCTAATTGTTTTAAAATAGAGAGATATTGCAATATCACGTTAATGTCATCATGCTACAGTTTGACATGAACAATTTTATTTCAACTTTTTAGCATAATAGCATATCTTGAATAATTTCTGTAGCCGAAATTTTGGACATTTCTCTTATCAAGAATTTCATGGGTAAGGGGGAGTGGGGAGGGGGAAGGTAGATGGGTTAAAGGGGGTCAAATATATGGTGACAGAAAGAAATATAACTAGGGAAGGTGAACACACAGTGTAAATATATATATGCCTTACTGTTAAAATGTACAGCTGAAACATTGGATTTCATTAACCAATGTCACCATAAAAAATAAATTAAAAAAAGAATTTCATCGTGGGAAAATATAGCCTCTTTGAAAATTGTAAATTCTAGTTCCAGTATAGTAATTCCAATTTTATTCTTGGAAATATTTTAGAGTAATTCTGCTTTATTATGTCCAGTAGGTAGCAAAATTTCCTAATGCAGAGTCTAAGATACTAACATCTTAGAAAATATCAGTGTGTCGCCCCTTAATGCCTAAAACTTTTTAATGAATCCAATGATAATTTTCAACCAATTTTTAAGTACTAGTGTTATTTCAATATATGCTGTGATTTCTGATTAAATGGATACAGGGATTGTTTATATTTTTCAGGGGTTTTGCCTGAAATTTTAAAATATTTGAGGCAGGGGTTGCTTATGAAGGCATTATCAGATACTTAAGAAAGAGGAATTTCTTGTTTTTCCCTTTTAGTTGGGAAACTTATACTTGTATTTTAAAACTCTAACTTGGAGTTTTCAAGTGTTGTTTGCTTAAGATAAAACTTTTCAAAGAATTTCATTGTTCCTTATGTCCTTTACCTGACAATACAGTTTTCAGGAATGAATTCAATCAAAATTAATCAAGGTACTTTATTTCATAAGACTTGGAGTTTATCCTTTAATTAATTTTAAATAAATTAAAATTGCTTCATACTTTCATTTCTTGTTATTTCTCCTCATCCTTCTCAAAGAAATGTAGAATGATCCAGAGAGGATTGCTTTTTATATATGTGTCCTATTCATTCACTCATATGTTATTATTCTGTACCTGGTACATTTGACCATGAAAACATTAAAAGGAAAATTGTTTAAAAAAAAAAAAAAAAGAATTACAGCTAGTCAGATAAGGTTATAAATTCCTTGTGATCTCAATTTAAAAGTTAGGTTTTAGTGGATGAACTGGTCTTCAGGTAATTAGTAGGCAAAGATAATAGCAATAATAATAATATACTGGATTTATATGCTATAACATTTTCCATTTGCAGAGTAGTTCTCACAAATACTCTGACCTACATTCTCAATTACCAGAAAACATACGTCTCCCCACCCACAGAATATTTATGGGACAAGTAAGGTGAACTTCCCAGAGAGAAAACCACTGAGCCCTGGATCATTATATGGGAATGTGAATTCCATAATGCAAAGAAAAATTTAAGGTCTTTGGACATTCTCCTGGATATTCATCAACATTGACTGATGGATGAATTATGGAAGAAACAGTCCATCCCGAAATTTTAGATTTTAGAATCAATGCCATCTATATAGGTAATACAAATGGCTTATTTTTCACCAGTGGTTTACCAACCTGGTTCATCAACCAAATTACTTAGAGAACTTTATATAAATACAGATTTCCTGGCCCTGGTTCAGAAATTCTGGTTCAATAGGTCTAGAGTGGGAACTAAGAATCCAATTGTGCAGCCAGCTCAAGGAATCACAGCTCTGAACAACCAGAACCTAAAATATATTACAGACTCCAAAGGCAGGACAGGACTGTGGACATTTGCCTTATCCATCTCTCTTGTAAAATGGGGCAGCAATGAAGTAGCCTTTACAGATAAATTTCATACCACTGTAAATTATTTCCACTCTCCCTCAATGATTCACTCTGAACAAAAACCTAGGGCTAGAGATGCACCACAATTTCCCCTAAAGTGTTATTTTCTAATGACAGGTAACATTTTCTGAAAGTATACATGGTCCAAAACTAATACTTACAGTCTTCTTCCCTAACTTCCAGATGTGCTTATTTTTCGATAATGAGGTACAGTAGTTCTAGGATTCAGACTGAGCCTAGTATTCACAATTCTATAATAGAGAAAGGTCTAGAAATAAGTATTATATTTCCAGAAAATCAAAAAATCATTCTTTGAGGCAATAAGGGCCTTACCACATTTATTCCATTTTGCAACTATAAATTTAATGCCCTATGCCAGAATTTACTAGAGAAGTGTTCAAGGACCTTGGGGAAATTACAGTCCAGTAGTGGGAGAAACTATGTTCAGTAAAAGCAGTGTGGCCTAAGGGTGGTTCGTAGACTAAACATGTCCAAGGTACCATGATAATTTAAATCAGGACAGTCCAAGCCAGGGTGATCAAGAGGAGCTGGCAGTAGGTGAAGTCACTGAATTAAGTCTTAGAGAACACACAAATTGTATGGAATATAAAAACTTTTCTTAGAAGGCTCAAGTGACATTATATTCACTATTTATTGGGGTGGGTAAGGTTTCTTGAATATTTCTACTGCACTATGCCATTAACCGTCTCTCACGCTTTTCAACATTTACAGCTGGATTTTGAAAGCTTTCGCTTGTCCATAAAAGTTTCCTGTTCTTCTGATTGGTCCAAGGATCAATCAATCTCATCTTTCTCATCTTTGGAGTCTGTGCTGCTATGTGGCTGGGAGAGAGAGAGGAGAGAGAGAGAGAGAAGGAAGAAGGAAGGAAGGAAGAAGGAAGGAAGGAAGGAAGGAAGGAAGGAAGGAAGGAAGGGAAGGAAGGAAGGAAGGAAGGAAGGAAGGAAGGAAGGAAGGAAGGAAGGGAGAAAGCAAGCAAGTGAGTAAGTGAGCAAACAAGCAAGTGAGCCTTTCAGTGAGTCCAATAGCATAATCAGATCTTCTAATCTATTCTCATCTTTGCTAATATTTTTTTCTAAGTTTCAAATTGCTCTAGAGTTGAATTTCAGGCATCTGACTTCCTAATAACTCAGACATTATAATATATTGAAAAGTGTGTTTTTCTGGTAACTATTCACAGCCTTCTTCCAGAATTTACAAAAGGTTCCTTTCAAAAAATGTTTGAAGTTAGGAACTAAGCATGTGGTTTTCCCAATACTGCTTCCAGATGTTGATAAATACAATTGGAATGTCTTTAGGGATATATATGTACATATCAGTAGAGAGACTGCTCGTTAAAATTAATTGATACTTTAAGACTTCCTTTTTAAATATGAAAGGACCTGTCTGAACTATAAATGTCATTTTTTTAAACTAACACCGTAAGTAATGAAGACTGTAGAGCCTCCTTGAGCTACCTGCCTTGTTTTTCATCTCATTCCAAATCTGCTGTCCTAACCACCTTATAATTTTAAGTTCAGTTAAATCTAGTCAACAGATGCAGTGTGATATGATGACAGATGTTTTATCTAGATGACACCCTAACACCACTTAAAAAAACGGAAAATCTTATTTACATGACAACATGTAAGTCAAAAGCCAAGTTGTTCTCTCTGGAACTGGAAATGAGGCATTTGTAACCATACACAAACCATACGACACAGTGTGTGGTAAAGAAGGGAGAAGGTACACAGACCCAGCAAGAAAGATTAAAGTTTCCACTCACATCCCCTACATGGGTGTACCACAGCAAGAGAATTTTTTTCTAGTTATTTTGCAGGGTGAACAAAGAAAGCCAGACACCAACGTGGTATTTTAACTTCATGGCTCCTGCATATTCTCAGTGACTCCCTCAGAACATCCCCAAGTATCATCCCCTCTTCTTTTAATAGCGAAATTAAACCATTTACTTTTTCCATAACTGGATAATAAGGAAGAAGCTGGCCTCTCTAGTGAAAATAAATTTATGTTCACCAGAGAGTATGCTGGAATCTTCTAGGGCAGTCCACAGTGTTTAACGATTGATAAGTAGAAGGTTTCCACAGAAAGATAAGCTTTTTATAAGTCTTTGATTACCAAAGTAATTTAAAAGTTTATTGTATGTGAAATATATAAGTATTATCTAGGTAATAAGTTGGTAAAATGCTGGAAGAAATACAGAACATGCCCTCTATTTAACATAAAAAAGGTATCATTACAATGATGAGAATCAAAGCAGTACATCCTTGGATAAATAATTAATTTTATCAAAGTAGGAGAAATTATCTGCAGCAACATAAATACAAAATGTACAGTTTTTAAATTTTAATGGATTCAGAGAAACAAAAGTTGGAGCAGAGAAAAGGAAAATATATCAATGAAAAAGAAAGAAAACATACTTCCTCTTTACCTGGTCTCAGCGCTACTTTATTGTTTGACACTAGCTATGCTACTTGGTGATTTGACTAACCAGCTAAAATTGCAAATAACCAAAAATAAAACTATCAAATCTCTGTGGCAGTGTGAAAAATGAATCGACAAAGCTCTATGACCAACTGAAGTATTAGAGAGAAGGAGGGAAGGGGGAGAAGTTTAGAGTATAAATGATGCCCATCACAATGCTCAGACCACCACCACTTTGCATAGTCATTTCTTCCATATTTCAGTCACTGTGGGCAAGACTGCAGCCAGTCTGTTTGACTGCTCTTCAAACATTGGCACCACAAAGCGACTGTCACCATTCACAGAGTCAGATGGGCAGGGTGAGTATAGTAGACACTGCTTACTTCATTTGGTTTTCATCTTGATTTTTAGCTAACCAGCACCTGAATGTCCCTTTAATTAAGCAAGAATTTCCTCTTGTGTGAACACTGGTGGGAGGCAAGACAGGCTCATACTTATTCACTAGCAGCTAAAGCTGAGGCTCAGTCTAGCAGGTGCTCCGTTCATGGATTTTAACACTTGGAACCTGGGAAAGTGACCTGAAGATGCAAGAACTTTTGAGAAATTATTCACAGCCTCAGTGACACGGGAAAGCCATCAATGCCCATGGGAGGGTCCCATGGTAGAATCCTAACCAGACTATTGCTTTGGCATGACTTTATCTTTTTTTTTTCCAGACTTTTTCTATTTTTGTTTATTTTCCAAGAATGGAATCTGTGAGCTACTCATCAGCCTTCCAAAAATTTCCTTTCTGGCTTAAGTAATCTAAAGGCAATTTCTGTTGCTTGAAATCAAGTACGCTGATTGAAACATATTCTGATACCAGAGAATGGAATTACAAGTAATAGACCCTTAAGGAAATCGGCAAATCTAGAATTGGTCATCTGGCTCAGTTCAGGCTGAAGGCAGTAAAAATCCCACTAGTATTCAGTAAAGGGAATCTGGCAGCTCATAGCACACAGTGGAAAAATGGTTCATTAAAATATCTTCTGGGACCACTTAAAACGAAGTGCTTTTTGAGAACAAGGCAAGGCTGTGAGGAACCAAGCTTTCACTGTTATGGAATAATATAAAGGATATGAGCAATTTTGTGTGGAGAAGTAGATGGCTCTTTCTATTGGCTCCAGCCAGTTTAAAAGAGAATAACAAATTCAAATCACTAGACATTTTTCGAAGCACAGACCGAGCTAAGTGAATCTTTTATCTTTAAGAGACATAAAGCCAAAGTACCTAAAAAACAAACTCCACCGATTGAATTCACAGATTCATCAGGACTTTCATGTTAAATTTAGAGCAATGTTGAGGGAAAGAAATGGGACCCCGAGGATTGGAGTGAAGTTATCTAGAAGGATTTGAACTAGGAAACCCCAATCATCCAGCTCCATCCCATTGTAGCTAAAGCAACTTATTTTTTTCTCATATGATGAGGGCTTTATCATTTGATTGCACAATATAAATGAAACGGTCTTACCTGATTGAGGTATCTGAAAATAAAAGCTAATTTTATCAGTTAGGGTCCTTACAGGTTACATATAGAATATCTAAAGGATTTTCACTGAAGAGAATTTAATTTAAAATTATTTACAGAGCTCTGACAGAATTGAGGAACCAATAAAGGATGCTGAGGCACCCAGTGCTAACAACAGAAAGCCATTATCATGCCTAAAGCTCAGAAAAGCAAGAAAAGGGAGAGGTGTGACCAGAATGCAATGAGAGCTGTCTGGGAAGAAGAGGGCTTCTCAACAGGTTATGGAGGAATACAGTTCCAGCCAAAACCCTGGCAAAGAAGGAAGAAGAGAAAATAAAACTCTGAACTCTCCTCTCCTTCACCCGCCAAGATCCTCCATCTCCCATTGATCTAAACCAATAAGAAGCCAGTGGTCAAGGGAGGCCAGGTGATGTAGTCTTAGGGCAGCTTGAGAAAGTTTAGAGCAACATAGAAGAGATATAGAATGGATGGGAAGAAGCAAACACATAATGATCAGCACACCAATTCTTCTTATGCTTCATACCACTGTCACCTCTGTTACTTCTAGAGCTAGAGTCAGATCCCAACATGGCTGAGGGTGCTTACTTCTGAAGTCCAAATCTGGAAGACAGGGCTCACATGCAAAAAAGGAATTATAGGACTTTGCTAAGTTTTCAAGACAAAAAAAAAAATCTTGGAAATCTGTGTACAGAGAGTGCTCTATTCTTTGTAAAAAATAATAATAATAATAATAATAATAATAATAATAATAATAATAATAATAATAAAAAGCTGGTAAAAAGAGTGCTCTACTAAAGAGGAAAAGCATCATTTTACAACAGGCTAAAGTTGTACTTACAAATTTTCTTTGTGAGGGTCCTGGATTTAATGTGATAGCTTTATTAGTTGACAGTGGTTCTAATTATGTGCTACAATTATTGATGGAAACCTAGACTAAGACGTGGGCTCTATTAAGTGAAGTTGAGATACTGGAAACTTCATACTATCATATAGAGGAAGGAATCAAAAGATTTTGCCTGATAGGAATAACAGATTAGATTGGTCATAGGTTCCTTTTCCCACAACCCCTAATTATGTCTCTCTAGGAAACCTAGAGACTCCAGGTTTCACCAAGGCCTTGAGAAAAATACACTGAAATGGAACCTATAGCATTATTAAATGATTCCTATTTGGTGTGTTGTTCAGTGGGGTACTTGTCCTAGGTCTTTAGAGAAGGACCTACGCTGAGGGAAGAATGAGTGTGGCATGAGGGTAATGTGCTTCATGTGGATTCACTAAGCAGATGGAATAGAATTTCAGTTGAAAGCGAACATTTGCTTGGAACTTTTAAAGCATCAACCACTCATATCAGTGAAGTCTGTTCTCTTCGAAAATGCAGTGTGAGAAATTTTTGACATTTGAAATTTTTATTTCCAGCCCCAGCAATATTAAGGCTCACAGCTTTAGAAAGGAAACACATGCTTTAAAATGTGATGAAATATCAGGCCATTCCAGGGAATATGCTTAAGTAACTTAATATAATTCTAACAAGACTTAAGGGTAAGATAGCCTAAATGATTCATCCTCTTCCAAAGGAAAATCTGCAACATTTCCAATAATTCTTTGTGTGATTCTTTTCACATTGACCCATTATACATTGCCAAAACTAATATAATGAGGTATAACATATTTAGCTATATTTGATTTATTTCAGAAAATAAAGAAAAGTGGTATAAAGAAGAACTTTTATGTAGAATCTTTCTAGAAAGACTACTGGGACTACCCATTTTAAAAAATCCAAATCCAACAAAACTAAGAAATAATTCAACTCTTTATCACTAGGCTTAAATTTAAATGACAAAACAGATTGAGCACTTCGAATTGAAAATGAAAATTAATTCAAAGGAAATTATATAAAATAGGTTGGCACTACATAAAACTAGAGTTTTCAATAAAAGTGCTCCAACCAGATCAACATTATCATTTCAATTAATTAAGAGCAGACAATCCTCAAAATGATTGTCTTTGCTCCTGAATTTATGATGGCATTTCCCACTTCTTATATTTGCTAAGTGATTTGAATAATCTCATCACAATACTTTCTTAGAAATCTCAGACAGGAACACATCGTGTCTTTCAGTTCTGAGTCGATAGATACATCTGTTTAATCTACCAAGACATTCCAGGTCCTTGGCTGGAATAATAAAATGAGAAAGAGAAAAGAGAATAATGAAACTGACTTCTGGTGGCTTCTCTACTTCCCCATACGATGTACATACAAATGTGCTCTGGCTCCTTCATCTGGCTAGCATGAAACTCGTTAAGAGCATCTTAGAATTTCAGTAAATCCACAATAATACAAAACATACTTCAGAGAAGGAGAAAAAACCTGTTTCTGAAGCCTCTGAATTTGCTTCAAATTACAATGCAAGTTGTAAACAACTGGGCAGCTCCCTTTAATTCTGTGTGCCATGTGTGTTGTCAGCATTTAATTACTTCTTTTTGACAAGTACTTCTTTTCCTTTTAGAATGACTGCACATTATATTAAAACATCAAAGTTTAGTTCTTAATTTTTTGGGTTTCAAAACCAGAATGCTACTAGGAGAGACAAGGTAAACTCAAGAGTCATCTGCAAACAGGTATAAATTCAAAGTCATATAGAGTTATTCCCAAAAAACTGAACTTTCAAAAATGTACTATTCGGTTACTAGGTTATAGATTAACTTGTGGTTAAGAAGTCTTGTTGAAATCAGCTCTTCCTCACGCCTTGAAGGAATGAAGGCATGCCCCATAGCTGCCTGTCTAGCCATTAATAGTGACTCTCTCCAAGGATCTGGGGTAAATCAAATGACAAGATTGATATGTGCTGTGACATGAACACACATTGAGCATCTGTGACACTATAGACGTAATTTTGATAGTTTCTTCACAAATTCAATTTGAGTGCTTATTTATATAAAACCTGCTTCCTGAGTAAAAAAAAAAAAAAATTTAACTTATCAACCCTTTTTGAAAAACTATATTTTTCAATCAGTTAATGTGGTAAGGAGTTATAGATGGAGATAAAAAGGAGGGCACATGGAAGAAAATCAACGTAGCTATTGCCTCTTTCTTCTTGCTATGCTATTCCCAGGATATCAGCGCTCCCAAAACATGGGTCGGACGGACTGTTGAATAGACTGTCCATCTCCTACCTTCTTTTTCCATCTCTGCTCTCTTGTCAGACACCAGTTCCATCTCAAATATCACCTTCAATCTGTTGACATATTTTCACAACTGCCACAAACTCCAAAGCAACCACACTCCCATAACTTCCACCCTCATTTTTTCCAATCTCTCCTTTTAAAGATGAAGAACTACTTGGTAGGTAGTTGATAAATTACAAATTACTTCCACCTACTGAACTATCCACACGTACCTACTTGGTTTTAGCATAAACTCTGGAATTCCAAAATATTACTTAAATAACCAAACTGTTTCCTAGGCTCAAGCCAGCATTATAATTATGTTGAAAAACTGGTTCTTCTTTGTACTTATAGATACAGCCGCCGAGATTTGGGGTGTAGCACATAATTGTCAGATCTGGTCTACTCTTACGAGTCATAATTGATTTTTTTTATCTTAAAAGAGGGTAACTGTCACATTATGAAGGGGCCATAGTGTTTTGAAAGAATTTTAGGCTCATGAAAAAAATGCAATTTATAAAACTGCTTCTGTTTTATAGCTGATCAAAAAGGTTATGCATATTCTTCAATATACTGGTATTGAGCAGTCATTGAACACCTAATGCTTACAATGGGACATAACAAAAGGCAGCGCTATGTAACCGTTATAGTACCTCGTGCTAAAGGTAACTGAGCCCCTGGCTGGGTATAACGGGAGCAAAGACCCACCTGTAAGGAAGCTAACTTTACATGGGCTGCCCCTGCTTATTCCTGGGTTGACTGTCCTCAGTTTCACGAAGCTCAGAAGTTCCCACTTCTTTTATTGCATGTTTTCCAGACCTACAGTTGAAAAGTAGTGATTGGTTCAGTAAAGTGCATTCACTTCATAAAGGAATTTAATTTTGAAACCCTTATGGCCAAGACATGTTTCTCTCAGGATAAGTATTGTGGGTTCTTCCCTGCAGGTGAGCATTCCCTGAGAAAGTTAATAATCGCTATTACCTCCTGCCCTCTGGCTTCAAAAGAGCCATCTCCCCTCTTCCATCCTGGCCCAAACATAGTCATTTTACTCCCCTCAAAAGCCTGTAGCACAGCTGCAGCACATATGAAATGCTTTAAAGAGACTACTCAAGGCTTAGAGGTGGCAAGAAGTGGGATTGAGGCTGTGATTAGAAGGAGGCAAGGTGACCATGATGGATGGGCCTGGGGCCCGCACACTGGCTCAGGGCAACTACAGAAAGAGACCTCCGATCAGGACCTCATGCCTTAGACCTCCTCCAAAACGTCAAGATTTTTTTTTCTTTTTAGTCTTATGAGAAAGTTTTTTGAAAGTTTGTAATTTATTGAGCAAAGGGAAATCAAAGGAGAAGAAGTAACGGCTGAATGAGCCCCCCAGGCCAGGTAGCACTAGGGACTGAGAGCCCTGTGAAGTGATTGCGTTAGATGACTGGGGAGGAGAAAAGAAGATCACAGCCTCTGCCTTTGCTTTTGTTTATATCTGAAACGACAAGTTATCTGTCTGGCGTGTCTGGGCGAACTAATTTCTCCAAATAACCACAAACTCTCCCTCTCTTCTCCTCCGCTCCAGTGGGATCATTTTAGAGGTGGTTAGAACAATTTGAAACCTCCCTCAAAAAATGAGGTGTAGTAGGGGGCAATATGCCCTTCCCAGCTCTCTAGGAGCTTGACTTGGTCTATAGTTCCTACCCTGAGTCTGGAGAGTTCTAGTGAGCAGCCACGAGTCCTAGGCATGGGCCCAGCTCCCACCCAACCCCAGCAGAACAATACTACTGCTCAGATTCACGGGAAGCAGGACTGGTCCCCAACGGAGCATTCTTCTTTAACTTACGGAGCATTTGCTTCCGGTCCCAGGGACTGAACTGCAGGGCTCCCAAGTGGGAAGCTGGCCAAGCTTCGGCCATAGTTTGGTTTATAATTTTTCAATATTTAAACATATGGTATGTGTACCTCCAATTGTATTCGTGCCCTGGGTGCCCTAAATGTTAGGGGCAGACAGAAGGCAGTATTTCCTCCCATCGTCACTAAATCCATCACTAAAGGGATGTCAGCGAACCAGATAGGTACAATATAGCCATCGTCTCCAAACTCACAGACACAGACCTCGCCAGGGAGGTATAGAGAACAGAACTGAGCAGAGAAGAGTCGCCTGGAGAAGGAACACCTTTCAAATAAATTAAAATGCCTTCAGTCCTAGAAATGTAGCATATAGTTTCTCTGCACATCACCTTAATGAATTCTCTCTAAAGGCAAGAGAAAATAGATTCAGAGTTCCAACCACATCCTCTACGGTGAAGGAAATTGGATTTACATTAACAGAATGTCCATAAAATCCTTTAAATCCAGTCCTCTTTTGTGTCACATGGTCTTCACCTCAAAAAGGCCGTGGTGGTCTGGGTCATTTCAGAAGTGATTTCAGGAAAAATGTGCCTGATAAAGCCCTGGGAGGCCAGCAGCTGGCTTCCTCGGGAACTCTCATCTGCTGCTGTCTCGAATCCCTGCCAATTTCTGGGCCTTGAGACCCAACTTTCGACCAGGAGGCTGACTGCCCACAATCCATTGTCCCAAGCCATCCTCTCTTACATTTCCACTATAGAGGGTCATTTAAGAAAAACTGCTGCCCATCTATAATAAAATGTCTTTCTAAGAAAGTACCCCATGAAAGGAAAATAATCAGGGTAGCAAAGCCATCAGAAATAAGCATGGTAGGCAGGAAAACCCCATCCCTTCAGCCAAGAAAATAAATGAACACATGTAGTAGAGAGGAGTAGGGAGGGGATCGAAAGAGGCCATCACCACAGGCAGATCTGAATGCAGATTCAGAGGGCAGCTACAGTCCAAAGACAGCACAGGGTCCGAATTCCCCTTATCAGCCATGCTGGGAGCCCAGGGACACACCTCTCTCTGCTGTCCTTCCTCACCTCTTCTGTCCCTAATGTTCAATTCTATCTCCTCTTATTTTCTCTACCCCCAGCTTCATATTCGAACCTACCATGCAAACACTCTGACTTCTCTGCTATTGCCAAATGTCTAAATGATGCACATGGCATATCGCAGGAAAGGAATATGCCACAGGAACAAAGAAATAAAGAGAAAGCTCAAGCCTGGAGCTTTAAAAAAAAAAAAAAAATCAGCCTCTGCATACAAGAACTGGCTTTAAAACAATCAGGGCACAACATGCCACTCTACCCCCTCAGTGCCCCAAGGCTCTTCTGAAAGGTCAAGAGAACACAGACAAGGTAGTATAAAGTCGTTTCCTCTCCTAAACAATGTACTCTTTGTAAGCTTAGTGGTAGGTTTTCTGAAGTGCTCAGTAAAATCCTGTGTCTCCCAACTCTCAACTTCAAGAGTGCAACAAAGCTCCTGAGTGCAGGCTCCTCTTTCTATCCAAGGGCACATTTTTAGAATTAAAAAAAAAAACAAGATTACCCTCTTCCATTACTCAGGCTTTTCTTCAGGTGGAAGAGGACTAGAAGAAGGCAGGGGCCATTAGCTACCAACCACTTCATTTTAGCGGTGCAATTGTCTGTCCCTCTGTGAGGTCCCTCTGAGGCTGCTGAGTCGTCCTCTCGAAGACATCTACTGCCTTGGATATAAGTGATATTTTTCTTTCCTTCTTCTCCACCATTTCTCCTGTACGTACAGGAATAAAATAAGCAATATTATTCCCCATGGCTTATAGGAGGGATGATAAGGAAAATTTGAGGCCAAAAAGAGCTTCAGATTTTTGAAGTCATGGCTAAACCAATATATTCCCCTTCTCAGGCAAGAACTATTATTGGCTCCATCCCTGCTGTTCACGTGGCCCACATCCCAATTGTTCGACCCACTGTTTCTTCTATTCAGTTCCTCAAACATTGTTGCCATGGGAACCCCAAAATAAATAAAGTACTCCTTTGCCCAGAAGAAGATTACTAGTTGAATGTACATGGCATGTAAAAATAATCATAATAACTGGGAAATCAGGTTGAATGTTTTAAGTCCATGAAAAAAGGGAGAAAGGGGCTATGGGTATCCAGAGAAATGAGACAAGGCAGCAGTTTGGTGGAATCAAAAAAGGGTCTGTGGAGAAGGTGATATTCAAGGTGGACGTTGAGGCTGGCTACAATTTTGGTAAGGAGATGAGGGAACAGAGAGGACACTCTAACACATCATGATGTGATATTACCACACACCCTCACATCCACCACCTCCCTTCCGCCAGCCGGGGGCCGGACAGTCCTCTCGTGTCTTACTGGATTCTAATGCACCTCCCAACTCACAGCCTTCAGTTCTGGTTTTCTTTTCTTATCACCTACAGATCAGAAGCTAGACTACAAAGCATACATCTCAAAATACCTAAGACATGCCCCAACTATAGCACTTTTCTGGGATCACTCAACTCTCTGATCGTGCCTTTCTTTTCTTTCTTTCCAACATGTCCCGTTCTTGTCTCAAAGCAGAATAGTACATAGCGTAGCAAAAACATGAACTTTGGAGTCAGAAACACCCAAGTGAGAACCCATATCTGCCATATACAAGCTGTGTAATATTTAATACAATACATAGCCTCTCTGAGCTTCCAGTTCCTCCCTCATAAAATAGGATTAATAATACCACTTTAGGATTAGAATTAAATAAAACAGCACATGTGAGTGCCTAGAATGTGCTTATTTCATGGAAGATAGCATGTTATCAGACCTTTCCTTCTTCATATGTAGGATGCTTGCCCACCAATAGCCTTTATTCAAACTTGTCCATGACCTCCAAGAAAATTTAACAAGAATGGGTGGCTCTCCCTATTGCGACACACTCTAACCTAAACATTCTCTTTCTCTTTCAAGATTTTGCAGGATAATTTTACTCCTCTCTCTACAAGAACATTTTGTTTCTAACCAGTTTGTTTATGCTCCTATCTGTTTGTATTTGTATAATCACTGATGTGTTTCTTTTTTCCTATTTATTTATTCTCTAAAATTAATCTGGCTTAAGTGGTTGTCACATGTGCCTAGAGATCTGAGACCAGACCTGTTTCACTTGGTTTGCATAGCACGTGGGACAGGGAAGTAAAAAGAAAAGCACTCAATCAATGGTATCTAATGTTGGCAGACTTAAAAGTAAACTTTAATATTTTCTAAAATTTTCATTCTTCACAACAAATTCTAGTTCTGGCAGATCTTCATGAAGTGAGTCAAAATTTCCATACTTAAACCAGGAAACCAAGCACAAAGGATAGGCAGACTCATCTAGAACTGCACAGACTAGTGGTAAAAGCTCTTGGTAACCGAGGTTTCTGTCAGCTGGCCCAGAGAGCAAAGTGATAGGGGCAGCACAGTGACATAGAGAAATGCCAAATCCAGATCCTAACCTGAGCTCTTAAGGTTTCTTAAAACTTTTAAGAACATGGACAATTGGTTCAACCACTCCAAGCCTCAGTTTTTTCATCTTTAAAATTACATAATGATAGCTACAGTGGGCAGGGACATGCTTAGGATTAGAGGAGGTAACTAAAGCATCCAGAAGAATTCTTGCTAAATAGTACGCTCTCAACAAACACTAGTTGTTTTTCTTCTTTTCTTCTTGGCCTTGTGAGAAATTATAGAGACTAAAAGACATGCCACTTAGGAGAAAAGAGATCAAGAATAGAAAACGGTCCCATCTGGGAGCCCCTGGTAGCATAACCAAAACAAACCCTGTGGCATGATTACTTACAGCAAACCAGGAGCCGAGAGCTAGAACCAGAATAGTTGTCCCCTGTCTTGGGCTTTGACCGCTGCTCACGATTTATTCCTAGAAGCCTTTTCATTTCTCTCTTGTGGACACTTGATCAGTGATGGTGTGGAGAGACAATGGACATTGGCAGTAAACTGGAGGAACAATGCTCTCTAAATAAGAAAAATCTCCTAAAGATTGGTCTTCTCTCTGTACTCCCATGATCTTCATGCTACAAAATTTGTAAGCATCAGGTCAGCATTGGCCAGGCTGGGCACAGCCTTCGCAAATCACCTCTTGTCATTCAGTCTAACAATCAATGATACCATCTCTGCAATAAAGGACAACTAAGATAGTGAACTCAGCGTCTAAAGGGGCAACATTCCAAAACAAAGCCCACCAATTAGTATATTTGGCACATCTTGAGGCTCTACAATTTAATTTGACAGGAAACTTCCAAATGCAAAGTTATTGTGGTTGACCCACGCCTGAGACCAGAAGCCAGCAACACCACACCACGGCTTCTTCAATGGAAGCATATCATTTCCTGCCTTTCTCCACCAGGGACTAATAACAAAAGACAAGGAGGCTTCAGAGATAACTCATTACATGAAAAGCACCTTAGCCAAATTAGATGCTTCCAAGCCCTGTGTTCTTAGCTTATGCCCTGATGGTGGTTTTCCCTGGCAGAGCTAGTGAAGTTAATAAACATAAAGGGATTTCTCAGGCTCTAAAAATGGATATTAGTAACATGTATGTTGTCTTTTGCACTGTATTAAAGTCCTTGTGAATCAGGACTAAAAACAGCAAAAAGAGTGGTCTTCTAGTCACAGGATAGAAGGGAATTCAAATCACAGAATGAGAAGTCCTTTGATAATGTATCTTGGAAAACTCCCAACTCTGATTCAAAGTTTTGCTTATTTTGACCAGAGATGAGGGTTAGCAGTTGTCACTTCATCCATTGTACCCTGCAAGGATTCCAAAGAAAATAAAGCAAAAATTCAGTACAATACAAATTTTTTTTCATCTGTTCTTCCGTGAAAAATAAATAACATGGTATCACAATAAGAATGAGTGTTTCTAGAGATTTTGATTATTTTGGATCGATGGACTGAAGTCTTTACATTCCACAGGAAGGTTCTTTTAGACTGTGAAATTTTCTAATTTAGTGTGAAGGGACCATATACAGGAAACTTATCAAAGAACATTATCTGGCTTCCTGGCTTACTTCAAATATGTAGATCATTCATTCCTCTTCTCCAGTTCTCTTCATTTCTTGAGTTAATCTCTCTTGACTGTCTCAAAATTCACAGAAATTCTCAGAAAAGGTTGTCTTAGCTGGACTGCCTCAAATGTCTAAGGGTGCTGGTTGTTCCAACCAGACCTTCTAGTGATATGTGCAAAGTGAATAACACTCAGATCTTTTTCCCTTAGCTGCGAATCCAGCCCTAGGAAAAACTAATATACCTCAAATGGTCCCCCTTGTAGGCCAGCCCTCTGCCATCACCCAAGTGCAAGCCCTCGTCATCTCTCATCAAGTCTCTTACACGAGCCTCCTATTTGGAAGGCCACATCTCATTTCTCCCTATTTCAGACTAACCTCCATCATGTTTTGATTAAACTTTTTAAACTCAGTTCTGATTGTATCTTTGAACTGCACAGAACCCTTCCTGGACCCACTCCCTATTGCACTGAAGTTTGGATTCTTTAATAGCCATTCAACGCCCCCAATTATCTGACCCTAATCTACCTTTCTGCCCTTGTCTCCCTCTGCCTCCTAAGAACTACCTCCAGCCAATATGGACTGCCCAGTTTCTTGACACATCCAGTTATTTCCATGCTTTTGTGACTATTTATTTGTCTAGAGTCCCATCTCAAATCATGTCAATCAATAAAACCAAGGTATGACACTAAGAAATACTGTATTCCATTGGTTCTTCACTCTGACCCATTCTTTCCTTTGAAATCATCCTGATTATTCATTCTTCCTATGTAGTTTTTTTGCCCATTTGTCTTTGACAACTTTTCATCCCAATTTAGTCTTTGAGCTGCCATCTTCAATCTAACAGGTTGTTGTTATGCATTGAACTGTGTCTCCCCCAAAAAGATACATTGAAGTCCAGACTGCTATCTTATTTGGAAATAGGGACTTTACAGAGGCAATCAAGTTAAAGTGAAGTCATTAGGATGGGTCCTAAGCCAATATGACCTGTACCCTTATAAAAGGTAAAATTTGGACACAGAGACAAATAGAGAGAAGACTAAGAAGAAACATAGAGAAAAGATGGCCATTGAGTTAGTGATCCATCTCCAAGCCAAGGAACACCAAGGATTGCCAGAAAACACTAGAAACTCAAAGAGGCAAGGAAGGATTCAGCCCTTCCTTCCCTCAGAATTATCAGAGAGAGCCTGGCCCTGTCAACACTTGATTCCAGACTTCTAGCCTCCAAAATGTGAGAGAATAAATTTCCATTGTTTTAAGCCACTTAATTTTTGTACTTTGTTATAGCAGCTATAGGAGACTGATATACAGGCTACCTCTATTCTTTTCTTAGGCCTTCTGACTACTCAGTGCCTCTTCTCCTTTATTTCTCTTGTAGTTTTTCTTTTATTTCTCTTATAATCACTCCTTCCATACCAGAGACTGGCTACCTCCAGGCTTTATATTCCTCATATTAGTTTTACCATAACTTTACAAAATATATTTATATTTTAAAAGCAACTCCAAAGATCTCAATGTTTTTAAGAGAAACACATAAGTTACCACCTTTACATCCTAACTCAGACAACTCTATCTCTCCCGTAGTGACCTTTTGAAAGAGAGAGGGCAGCCCATCATTTGCACGAGTGTCTTTAACATAACTAATCAGCAGGATTTTCTGGAAGATCAGTAATTCCAAGACCCCTTTAGAGAACCAGCTCAGTGAGTCCTGGTTTTGTATAAGCCATCCATACTTAGAATCCTTTGCCTTTTTCAGAGTTCGTCCCTCAAAATTAGTCATGGCCTAGGATTAGTCAAGCATAAATCAAGTGATTTCTTTATTTGCTTGACAAACATATGCACTGAACGCCCACTATGGACAAAGCACAATGCTAGGCACTAAGAGGAAAAGGATAAGAAGTTGATTAACAAGACACAATCACTGCATGTAAAGTTATTTATGATGAGTGAGAGACACACAAAATACCAGTAGAGTTGCAGAGGAAGTGCTAGGGCAAAAACAATCCTGCCCCAGGTCCAAAACTGGATCTCAGAGTAGAGAGTTGCTTTCAAGTCTCACCCTAGAGAGATATGTGAAAGACAGAATAATGCCCCCCAAAGATGTCTACATCCTAATCTCCAAAACCTGTGAATGTGTTACTTTCTATGGTAAAAGGGACTCTGAAGGTGTGATTAAGTGAAAGTCTAGAGCTGGGGAGATTTTCCCAGATTATGTGCATGAACCCAAAGGGATCGCAAGGGATCTTGTAAAGCAAAGAGAAAGGCAGAAGAGCTAGAGTCAGAAGAAGGAGTTGTGACGACAGAAGCAGAGTCACGGAATTGATTAGAAGATATTATACTGCTGGCTTTGAAGATGGAGGAAGGGGCCACAAGCCACGGAATGCAGATGGCCTCTGGAAGCCGAAAAAGGTAAAGAAATAGATTCTCCCTTAGAGCCTCCAAAGGAACACAGCGTGCCAACCCATTTTGAATTCTGGCCTCCAAAACTGTAAAAGATAAATTTATGTTGCTTTAAGCCCCTAAATCTATGGTTGCTTGTTACAGCAGCAATAGGAAGCCAATACATGTGGTTTTCCTGGGGACCAAAGGGTGGGCTGAAGTACATATATACTTTCTACCTGCCCAACTGCAGATCTTCTCTGGTATCTTGGGCCTAAATTCCAGGGAATATCTAAGAGCTCTCCGACTGCCCCAGGTTCTGAGGAGTGGGACAAGGTCTCCCTATGATCAGCTCAAGGCCGTCAGCTTGTTCCACTCCCTGCAGTGCCACCATTGGAATACATGGCCTGGCCTGCAGGATGCCACTAATAGCGAGAGTTATAATTTCTTGACTAGCTTTCACATGATAGGTATTCTGCTGTGCTGACCATATCTACTATCTCTAATTTTCCCAATTACTCTTTGGGGTAAGTGGTATTATTCCCATTTTAAAGATGAAGAAATTGGGCATTAAAAAGACAATATGACTTGCCCAGAGTTGCACAGATTTGAGATCTAGTTTATCTAACTCTAAAATCTATTCCTTTCTGCTTCTACCCTAATGTTGGAGCTGCCTAAATTGATGATCTCCTATTTTTGTTTCATTTCATTTCTTCAGGTTTCACTATCCTGTGTAACAGATGAGTAATAACCCAGTGCACTAACTTCTACTTCCACTTGAATAGCACAAGCCCTTCAGCCTCCTGTCAGTCTTACCAGTTATTTCTGATGAGACCCAAGGGATGTCTCCTGAGAGCTTACGAATAGCCCTCACCCTGTTCTCCTCAAAGCCCCATCATACCCACTCCTAGAAAGACTTGAAAAGACAGTGACTCAAGTCTGATGCATCTGCTCTTGCCTGTGCCCTCTGACAGCATGATGCCTGAGGCAGGGCTACCTCTGACACTCCAGAGAAGAACACCTCCTTCCCACGAGCCCTCACCAAGCCCAAGCCACGCTGAGTTCTGTGCAGAGGTGCAAAGAGCTTTCTCCCTGATCTGTGTGTTGAGATCCAAAGCAACACCACTTGAACCTCTGTGTCTCAAAAAGACCCTCCCAAAACAAGCCCCATCATCTGCCTGCAGCCCTTTCTCTACAAAATTCCTTTTTATTTGCTTTTCATACTCCTCACCACTTTCCTCCTGCCTTCTTCTTCACAGACCCCTACCCTCCTATATCCATCAACTGACCCAAATCCCTGCCAGTGGGTTGCCAGTGGCACCCGACCATAAGAAACACTGAAACATGTGGATCATCTGACTCCTGGATCAGAGCAAACTGAAATGGGCCCAAACATTTACACAGTGTGTGCAATTTACATGCCTTTCACATCAATTGTCACACTTGGTCTTCACAGTAATTCTCTGAGGAAGTGATATCATTCCTTTGTTATAGAAGAAAAATGTGAGATTTGGAAAGTTAAGCAGCTTGTCCAATGATGCTAATAAATGGAGGAGCCAGGACTGAACACAGGGCTTTTATTTCTTAGTGCAGCGCTAGTTCTACTCAACCACCCACAGAGAGGGTAGGGGCCTGGAAAGGAAAGCAATGTGGAAAGCCCAGAGAACTGAAAAGCTCTCGTGAATCAATCGGCATCAATCTCAATCCGCCTCCTGTCCGTCTCGGACTCGCTC
Organism: Pteropus medius; assembly: GCF_902729225.1. Classification (NCBI taxonomy): domain Eukaryota; kingdom Metazoa; phylum Chordata; class Mammalia; order Chiroptera; family Pteropodidae; genus Pteropus; species Pteropus medius. The sequence goes on along the minus strand of NW_024344370.1, from coordinate 5,124,021 downwards.
AAACAATTCTCGCTCTATGTCGGCGTCCTCCATCAAAAATCCGCTCATCGAAAACGGCGGCGGCACGCATCGGGAGGGAGTGAAGGGAGGGAGGGAGGGAGGAGAAAGGGAAAAATATTGAGGACTGAGGCATTTATAAGTTTAAAAACTGGCTCTCCATTTAAGCTAAAGTCTTGTTTTTCATGTTCACTAAAATAGAACATGGCAAAGATAATAAATATATAAAGAATAAGATGCTTTATCTGGAGGCTGCACGCTTCCTCCAAATTAAACTCAGTGTGCTGAAGTATAAAGAGTCCTTTATATAAACTCTTGTGGTTTAAGCTTCTCCAAGAAAATTATTTCCCAAGTTTGATTGGTACTCTTGCAGTCACAGAGACAAGACTCAGGTCCCAGAAGTGTCAGATGCAAGAGGGGAAGGAAGAGGGCTTCTCAGGCTTGGGTGGGAGCAAGAGTCCAGGATCAGCTCAGTCTCTTCTATCACAACTCCCTCCGCAAAGGACAAGGGGCATGTGAACACCCCATTCCAAAGCAGAGGCTATGAGTCTAAATTTAACTCTCAAGCCAAAATGTGCAGCTCAAAAGAAGAGCAGACATTTTCTTCAGCATGGTCTCTACTGCATCTGTGAGATTATCATAGGATGTATGCTCACACCCCGAGCACCTCACACTGTAATCCTCCTCTTGGCCCAGTCAGCTGAGGGAGTGGGTCCTCAGCTGAATGTTCCATGAGCATTTTATTCGCTGCTGTGTGCCCAGGACTTAGAAGAGCTCATGGAAGACTACAGGTGCTCAACAAATAAATATCGAATAAATGGATGAATAAGGATATCAGCAAACTCACTTCATACCTCTATGTCCCCCTCCTCCCATTTTCCAATAATTCTAGTACTAGCGGTTAAGCCAATTTAAGATCCTGTTCAGATAGTGATTGAGAGGAACTTCAAAATAATGACTTGATTGATAAAATAAACCTTCCTTAGATGCTTTGAGGCTACCGACTCACCCTGGAAAAGCCAAATGCTCAACCACTATGGAACTAAATTTCCTGGCCAATAAGTGTCTCCATTATTCTAAGGGTATTATTTGATTTTTGATACAGCAATGCTGATAATATCTGCTTCCATCAAAGTGTGCCAAGTAGTGTTGATCGTTGATATTCCTAGAGCAGCCCAGCAATTAAAATGAGGTACTTAGGAAAAAGAAAAAAAATTAGCCTCTTTGAATTTACCTGTTCTGTTCTTCATTATTTCTCCCAGTCACTGGTACTTAAAATTTTGATGCTCACGTTAAGCCCCACCCTTTCCTCTTTTGCCAAGTGCAATCAATGCAGGCTAGCTGGCCTTCCCTTTTTGGCGCCTCTCATTCATTCCTGGACATTTGTGATACTTGCCAATGTGATCTGGCTGTGTTCCAGATTCACCCCTTCCACCCATCTAATGCATCTCTGCTAAATTTATATTAAAAAAAACAACTCTGAGCCCTACCACCTCTCAAACTTATCTTCTTATCTTCTGACTATTCCTGCATAGAAAGCCTGTTGTGGTCATCACAGACTTGGGGTTGTTCCCCAAACATACCAGGTACATTCCACACGTATTAGGTACATTTCAGCCTGTGCTACTCCCCCTGCCATGACTGTCTCCTCACTTCTTCTTTACTTGTTGATGTTATATTTATGTGGCGATAAAGGAAAAAGGTTAGGACTTGAAGTCATAGACTAGACGCATGGTCTTGGGACGGTTACTCAACTGTGCTAAGTATTCATTTCCTTGGCTGTAAAATTAGAGTAGTAAAACTCATGATAATAATGACGATAAAATGTCATAGGATTCTTGTGGGAATTAAACAAAACCTTGTTGTAAATTCTGATTACAGTGCCTGACATTTAGAATATACAAGTTTTTCACCTCATGCTCTTTGAGCCTCTGCTTCCTTATCCATATAATTAGGATACTAATAACATCCTCCTTGAGGAATTTTGTGATGATCAGATGAGATGTTGTTACCACCTTTTCTTCCCAGCCTGACTCACAGCAGCCCTCACCCCAGACACCTTCCTTACCAGCCACTCCGCAGGAATTTAGCATGGACCATCTTGAGACTTTTGGTTGTTGTTTTGCGGGCCTTTTTTTTGGCTTTCTCAACTATTCTTACTTTTCTTATCTGATTGCAAGCCCCTAAGGGCAGGAATTACATATTCCAGAAGCTTCCTGCTCCATGGAGCAGTGCACACAATAGAGAGACGATCATAATTGCCCACAGCTAGAGATGGGAGTGGATGCCAGTTCTGGTTAAGTGTCCTTCTATCTCATAGGCTAAACAACCCAATTTGAGATGGATTCTCTTTATCACCCATGGAGTGAAAACCATTTTGCCAGATATTGCTATGAGGGGAGATAAGCAGAAATAAGGGAAGAATTTGTTTATTGCTCTGCTCTCCCTTTAGTATATTCCAAATGTATATGATAAGTGGTTTCTTCTTCCCTGGAGAAGAAAGGTTCAGGAGGAGATGTAGGTCCTGATACCACAGAGGGCTGCCCCTAATTGCTCTTTAATGACACCCTTGAGATTCAAACACTCAGAGAATTACTATGCAGTTCCCAAAAAGCTATCATTTCAGAGGTCACACAGAGTTGAGCTATCTCCCTTGCACTATTTTTACGTCCATCCAGTACAATTTTTTTGCTCACTCGCTACTCAACAGGCCAGCCAGGATTTTCTTGTCTGGGAGCTGTGGCTTCTCTCTCAAACACCCTGAATTTAAATTAAGCAACACTCCCTCTTCCTCCTGCTTCTTCAAAACCAGCTCTTCTCTGACATTGATGAGATCCAGTTGCGAGTCAGCAAAGAAATATCCACATCCATCCCTCCCCATCACTCATCTTCTCTCCCTCCCACAGAGCAGAATGAACAAGGAATTGATGGCTTTCAGAGGACATAAACTCCAAGGGCAAAAACGCCCACATGTATACATTATAAGTCAATTAAATCATTCTCAGCATTTTCTTCTTGCTCAAATGAGAAAGATTAGAGAAGTCCTGCCAACCAAGGTTCCTGTGTGAACAGATTTTATCTACTAATGAGCTGGAACTAAGAAGCATATAGGGGAAGCTCCAGAAGACAAGAAACTGAGTCCTACTCTCATAAATGAATAGGCAAGTTTTAATTGCTTCTTCTTCCTCTTCTTCATCATCTTACCTTATTTACTGAATACAAATAGTAACGTCTTCCTTGTCTGAGAAAACAGAGCTGAACGAAGTGATCTCTTGAGCTGCCTTCCAGCTCAGAATCCATACTTTGGCTTGGGAATAGCAGGAATAAGTCATGTTCCAGAAGCTCTATAGTGATGGTTCTCAGCTAGGGTGGATCTCCTTCAACACACTGGCCATTTGTTCCAGGACAGCGGCGACATCCATAGGTGCCAGCCCATGTCCTTCGGTGAACTTTGATTGCCAAAAAGTTGGCAATTGGTGAAGCAACTTCCAAAGCACAGAGAATAAGCTTCACAGAGATAAGTTTTCCTCACTGTGACTCTTCAGGACACCAGGTCCTTCTCAGTATCTCCCCAGTCCACAAGATCTCTATGAGCATTATCGAAAAGCACCAGCCCCTGAGCTTAACATGTGGGAGAATGAACCTAACTGTAAATACAGCCATACTTTTAAAAATCACTACCATACTGGAATAATTGTCTTCTCATTCAAGGATGAGCAAACAGAAAACAAAATAAGAAAACTTAAGGACCATAAAAGTATTTTCGTAGCATTAAAGAAAGAAGTAGACACAGCACAAAAAATTAGGAAAAAGGAATTTGGGAGAAAGATTTACTATTAAAAAATTTAAAAAAAACTGAGGCAGCAGTTGCTTTTCTTAACAAAATTAATACAAAATCTTGATTTTTAAGAAATAAAAGATGAAAGGATTAAACATAAAAATAAATAATACAAGAAGCTTACAGAGTTAAAGAAATGATAGAATAAAAATACCAAATGGAATTTAAATCAATGTTTGAAAGAGTAGAATTGAAAACGCAGAAAATCAAAACATATGTAGAAGGTAAACACAAGAATTTCACCCAGAAGCGGAGAAAAATGGCAAAGAGAGGAAAAAAACATGGAAAGAAGGAATTATTAGTATTAATGACAAAAGCACCCCAATTCATGGATGATTAGTGTACTTTCAGTATAGACCAGAATAAGTAATATTATAAAAAACATATGAAAGAAGAAAATTTTTAGGAATTGAATTAGGATTACTTCAAGCAAAAGAATATGGTGGTAAGTAACATCCAAGGCCAGGTCATAAAAACAGCACCTGTTCTCTGCCTTGTTCTTTCTGTCAGGATGTTCTCTTTCGGAACCCATCCACCATGCTGTGAGGAAGGCAAGTGGTCACATGGAGAAGCCACGTGTAGGTGTTCTGCCTGAGAGTGCCAACTAATGTCTCAGCCCACAGGCAGCATCAAATTCCAGACACGTGAGTGAGCCTTCAGATAATTCCAGCCTCCAGCCAGCAAGTCACCTCCAGCTTTCAATGTCCCCAAATGACACTGTGTGGAGCAAGAAAAGCTGTTCCTTCAAGCCCTGGCCAAAATGCAAGTTCCTGAGCAAACTAAATTACTGGTTGTTGTTTTAAGCTGCTCTATTTAGGGCTTTTATTACACAACAATAGATAACTTAAACCAAACAGAAGTTCCCAGATGAAAGGAGATAACATAGACTATTAAGCAGTGGCTCCTGCATGATGGCTTGGTGTGGCTGCCTCAGAACTGAGACCTGAGCAATGGAGGAGGAGCAGAGGATTTACCTGAGGATTCAGATTCAGTTCCTTCATCTTTTTCTATCCAAAGATGTCAACATGGATTTTTGAGCCTCTACTCTGTATTTCCCTTTTAGTCTCCATGCCCTGGTGTCCTCCACCCAGACTTCCATCGGTCCCCCTTCCCATGTCCTCAATAAAAGACTTCACTTCCCACCATCAGAGTTTCCTGCCCCCCAGCCCTTCTGTGATGCCATTAAATGGAACCTCCACTTTTCCCCATGTGCTCTAAGGAAGGTCTCAGGATTAGCTAAGAAGACCCACAGCCTGTAACACTGATAGAAATGTGATAAATCATTCAAACATCAGCTATGGTCCTAACAGAGGCTTTGTGTTCAGTGTGTGAATTTGTCGCCTGTTGTAGAAAAAAAGGAATGATCATAACTAACATTTAATACTGCTTTCTATATACCACATATTTCTCTAAGCATTTTATATACTTTGATTTATTTAATTTCAAAACATACTCTATGTTATACCCATTTTGCAGAGGAGGAAATCGGTGCCCCAAGGGGTTAAGCACTGTGCGCATGAGTTTTCCAACAGTAAATGGCAGAAGCAGGATTCAAATTCAGGTGGGCTGACTCCAGAGTTTCAACTCTTAGCCATTATTTAATGGTTTTCTATAAGATATGGGGAAGAAGGGTCTGGAGAAACCCCAAGATCATTCTTCATAGCAGAAAGAGCAATAAGTAGACTCAGAAATTAGCAATGGCACAAAATAACTGTGTGATGTGGGGCAATTTTACTCTCTCCACTTCAGTTTCTTTATCTGTAAAATAAATAGAACTATACTAACTCACAAGATAAATGTGAGAATTAAATAAGAGCATATAGGTATAGGGGAAAAGTAGTTTAGATATTGCACTCCATTGCTTTATAAGAGAGACCAGAAATCACAGTTGCTTCAACAAGTAAGAAATATATTTCGCTCACACATTGAAAGAAAGAAAGAAAGAGAGAGAGAGAGAGAGAGAGAGAGAGGGAGGGAGGGAGGGAGGGGAGGGAGGGAGGGAGGGAGGAAGGAAGGAAGGAAGAAAAAGGTAGGCAGTCTGGTACTACAGCTCCACAGTATCATTAGGGATCCAGATACCTATCTTTCTATACAATTTTCAGCATCACTCTCAAGGTTGCCTATGACCCAAGATGGCCACTGCAACTCCAGCCCTCATGTCTACTTTCCAGAGGAAGTAGGGAGTTAAAGACTTAAAAAGTCTACATTAGTTAACTGTCACCCTTTTAAGATACTTTATCATAATTCCCACCTAATAACTTCTTACATTTCATTAGTTAGAACCTAGTCACTTGACCATATCTAACAGCAAAGGATGCTGGAAAATGTGGTCTCATTACTGAGCACGTTGCCATCTGAATAAATTCAGTGTTCTGATACTGAATAAAAGAGGATATGGGTATTGATTAGGCAATTGGCAGTTTGGGGCCATAAAAGAGCACGAAATTTTACTGAGCATCAACTCCTGCCAGACATGTCACATAAATTTTCCAATTTGATTCTCATAATAACCCAGAAAGATTTGAAAGTTACCATTATATTTATAGATAAGAAAATGAGATTAGAGAGAAAAAGCAACATAGCCCTTCACATGGGGAAACAGATTTAAACCTTATCTAACTTCACAATTTCAACTCTATACACAGCATTCAGCCTCCAAAGTTTCCTACAAGGACAAATAATTTATGAAAATTCAAGCACCGTGTGCATCTTCAAGACTTCTGTTATATTAATACTTAAAATTATTTCTTACTTTCTTCCCCGGAAAAAGTAAGGGAGTAATTTCATTTATTTTGTAAGAACTGCAGAAGTATAGCTGCATGCCATTTCATCTGGTGGGAGAGAAAGATTCACTGAACACAAGCATATGTGTCCTCAGTTACTGATGTGTCCATACTTCGAAACATTTCCCGGCCTCTCTCTCCACAGGCAGAATAAACAGGCAGAAAATGTCACTTTTGCCAAAAGCACACTATCAATGTGATTAATATCTAGGCCTCCAGTTCCTGCCCCCTTTCCTGCAGCCACAGATTGTTTATTTTAGAAAGAAAAGATGATCTTTATGTTTCCTCTCCTCTTGATCAGTTCTGAAAGGAGACGTGGAAAACAGAGAAGCACCACATCAGAGTCCCGCAGCGAAGTGAGTGTCAGGAGAGTGAGGAGGTGCAAAGCTAAGAAGGAAACAGCAGAGTGTGACCAGTTGGAAACAGGCTCTTCAACGCTTCGTGCTCAGACTCAATAGAATCTTCCATACAATTCGCTTCCCTGAGTAGAACACAATCCTAATCTGCACAAACAGGGCATAAATTATTGTCATTACACTGTTTCTACAAAGTGATCCTCAGGACATGTAATGTCTCCCACCTGCAGGCGAGAGAGCAATTTGCAGACATCCAGCCCCTCATGACCTCTACAGCCTTTTCAAGTGCCCCCAGAATACCACTTCCTGCCTCCACAGCTATATTGCCTTTGGAAGATGCTATGTATGACCTATTAGTATTCTTTCCCGAGAGAAGAAGAGAATAGAGACAACATAAAGGTGGAGAAAGACAATTTAGTGGGCTTGAAGATGGACTTCTTCACCTTCAACATTGTCCTTTTGGATTAATCTAGCTAAAAGTTTTTCACTTAACATAGCTCCTCTGAAGCAACGAGGGTTTTGACAGCTTAAGAAAGAGGCAAATAAAAGAGGCGGGGGTGGCATTTTCAAAGTACAGTAAGCATGAGAAGGTGGGGTGTTAGAGGCAAAAGAGACATGAGAGAACGGGCATCTGAGAGTTGTGGAAAAGATCTTCTGAGAGGCAAGAGAGGACTGAAAGGCAGCCTGAGGATTCTCCATCTTTTCACTGCTCAGCACCAGATCACAACAGAGAGAAGCTTGTCAAAGGCTGAATTTGTACCAGGGTTTACATGGACTTCTGGCAGTGAGACTGGAAGGCAAAACTTAATACAAGGAAAAATAGGAGGGGCCATTTCGGGCCAGTAATATAGGGGAAAAATTGGCTGCAATTTTTCCACCTACATTAGAGGCTAGTCATTAGAGTCTACAAGTGCCTCCAGAATACCACTTGTATACACCAGGTAAGGGCTATCCCTAACAGACGACGTGTAGTGAGAGTGAAAAGGGTCTTTAAACTATGTGTCCAAGATCTTTTATATATTTCAGTTTTGTTCTTAGACCCAAGTTAGGGGATCCTGTCTTGAACACCCAACTGTAGCTGTGACCAGTTACCATGAAGCAAGGAGTCTACATGGCCAAGGGAAGCTCACATCCTCCTTCTGGACCACTCTCTGTGTGCTGAGGATCCTGGAATTTCTTGCCCAAACATCCAGAAGGCCTGCTTGTTGTGCCAATGTGGACCTCCTCCCAGGTCTGTCCTGCACAGCTGGTGTGTGCCACCTAAGCCCAAGGGACAGCTATTTGAAGGGGGCAGTGGGTAGAATTTGGATGTGACCATACCAGACCCTCCTAGTCTCGTTGAAGCTGGTGCTGGGAAGGGAAGAGGATGGGTCATGTCTGGGAACCAGTTCTCCACGCTACCCCATTGTAGTAGGAAACCTGAAGATTCTGAGAAGTCAAAATTTAAACCTGGCTTTTCAGTTCATTATCAAGATATGTTTGTCAACACATTTTATTGAACATCTTGTAGCCTGACTTATAACTTTCTCTATTTAGATATAGAATATATAGGCTTCCATTTATACTCTTGTCCTGGGTCCCATGAGTTTGAGGGTGAGCCCACTGGGTTTCACTACAATCTCTTCATGCAAGTAGGAGGAAAGCACTAAACCCAAGGGCAGGACATGGCAGGGGTGGGGGTAGGGGCAGGAAGGAAGGTCTGTCTATGTTCTGTCACTGACAATCCGTGTGCCCTGGGACCAGAAATAGCCACTCTCTGGGATTCAGAGTCCTCTTCAGGCTATTGAGCAAGAAGTTTCATTAAGTTTCTACATTCAGCAACCAAGGAAACTGAGGGTTTGATTCACTAACAGGGAGATGGAGCAGGCAAGGGTTTTTCTAATAGACTTAATGCCAAAAGAGTTCCAATACCCTGCTTCTGCATTGTTCATTTTTCATTGAGACAACTATTTTTAACAGACCCCTGAATAATAAGAAGAAAACTCTCCACGGACTTATAGCTGTGGAAATTCTTGCACTCTGGGACCCACAGGATCACATTTTTCTGTGATTAGTACAAGGTTTTTCAGATAGGTATTTGTTTGTGTTACAGAAACAGTTCCAAAATCAATAAGAAATGTTATACCTTATCACTCCCCAGAAGGGAAAAACAATAAAGAATTCTGTAAAGCATGTCTGGGAGGCTGGGAAGTACATACATTAATGTCTAATACAGAACAATCACAGCCCTAGAGACAGCATTTATCAAACCTCCCTTCAGGAGCCATTCCTTCCAACCGGAGCAGCCAGCCCAGAGAAACCACAATACAGGAAGATAAGACTAACAGACGATTTTGCTTCCCTTGTTACCTGCTTTCAATCCAAATAAGAGAGGATCTCAGGAAACTAAGATACTATTAAAATTTATAGGAGTCTATGGCTTCTGTGCAAGAACAACTGGTTTCTGTTTGAGTTATATCATACCTCTCTTATTCTTTAAATTGAACGAAGAAGCACATAGAGCAATATATGGCAGGGAGTTGCAGTTCAAAGCATAGAGATAAAACATAGCGAATGAAAATAAAAGTGGACAAGTCAGAGGCAACAACATGTAGGACGATATAGCAGTTCATAGACACCAAAAAAAGACAGACAACTCATTGTAATAGGAGCAATCTAACCACTACCATGGCATTGAGAACAGAAGAGAGCGATGTGGGTACTAGCGATGCTAGGAAAGAAGAGACCTAACGTTTTGCTTGAAGGAAGAAAAAGGAGGAGCCCAAAATAATACAAAACACTGACCTTAGATGAAAGGAGGAAGGATGCCACCAACAGAAATATAGACCTAAGTTTAAGTTGGTGTCTGGACATGTAGGTAGAGCTGTGCTGTAAGTGTCTGAACTGTGGATATGGAGTCATTTAAAATTCAGATATGAAACCACAAAAGCAACTGAATGCTAGGAGGAAAAAGTGAATAGAGGTTAGAGAACCACTGGTTAAATCTATTTTTATAAAATGAAAGGAGAAAATGGAGCCAGAAGAGTTAAAACAAAAATGTATAGAGATCTAGAAAGAGAACCAGAGCAGGAGAGTTAAGAGAGTTTCAAAATGAAGAGTACAGCCAAGTTTAAGTTAAGGACAAAGAAACCTGAGAAAACATATGAGGATCTTCACATTGGAGGTCACCTCTGGAGACAGCAAGTTAAAGGGAAGGTCAGAGCTAGTGCCAAGTCAACAGGCAGAGGAATTAGAAATTGCAAGTATGTACTACATTTTTGAGAAGATTGTCACAAAGGGATAAAAGCTAAGAGGTCAGCAGCAGGGGACACATGAGCGTGATTTTAAGAAGAGAAAAACCAGTCAAGTACCCAGCATGCCAGGGGTGGCAGGTTACTGAGGCCTATTCCTGTTCCAGGAATGCCAGAAATGAGCAGGTTACCCCACAACCTCTGGGCAAGTGCCAAGTAACCCCCATGTTACTCCAATCCTGCTTCCATGCTATCAGAGCTGATTAGACTTGAGCGTCTGGAATGCGCCTGGATTTTCTCAGAGAAAAGAGCGATAGAAACATAAGACATTGTGATAAGCAACACATGCATATGAAACAAAAGTTGGCCAGAACAGCTCTGAAGGTAAAGGTTGGTCTTTATAGGAAATGACTCAAATGTCCCCGTGGATATACTGAAATAGGGCATTCACAGGCTCGAGTACAATAGGCTATCGACATGAATTTGAGACACGGGAAACCCAATTATGTTCACAGACCTGCCATCCCCCTTGCGTGATCAAGGACAAGCTCCTCAATCTCTGAGTTTCCACTTATTTATCTGAGAAAAATAATAATATTTCCCTGACCTATTGTACACTGTATTGGAAGATGAAGACACTCCATAAGCTACAGAGTTCTCTAGAAATGTCTAGTTTGTAATTCTTTTGTTGTACCATTAAGACATATAAAATTGTATTCTTGATAGTCTCAGAAACTTAAAACATAAGTTTTGAGCCTTGTGTTTCATGACAAAGTTGCCTCAAAGTTTGAAGTCTACCACCTGAAATATTCAAGTGGGAAAAATTATTCACATTGAAATAAATCTGCTTTTCTCTCTGCTCTTCAGATTGATGATGCAAACAGTTTTAGATGAAACATTTTTATAAGTCTCTCGAAGTCTTACTTTTCAGTTATATCAATAGAGAAGATAAAGTAATCAGGATTCCCCCATTTTTGAACTTTTATTTCAGATTGTTTGACGAATTTTTCATGTAATATTTTATGTGGGTAGAGAATTGACTAGCAATGGACTAATTCAATCAAGCTGTTGTATTTTATGAGTTCATTTAAATTTCCTGACTGAATTATAGCGTCTTAATTAATTTTTTTCCATTTAAATTCTAGTGTTATAAAATACATTTCTATAGAAAAAAATCTGGTCTCTTAATGGTAGCATTTGGTGACCAAAAAGAGAAAAATCAATTTTTTTAAGGTCAAAGAATTGGCAGTTTTTGCTTCTACATAGAAATAAAAAGATGGAGAAAATAGACGGAGTTCTTTAGGTATATTAAATACCTAAATGTAAAGACTGAAAAAAACTGGTTCAAAAAATTAAATCGAAAGATATTTAATATTTTTAACAAAATCATTTTATTCCAATACAGAAAAAGCTTTATCTATTTTTTTGGTATTTTATTAAATTTATGGGGGTGGCATCGGTTAATAAAATTATATAGGTGTTGAGTGTACAATCCTATTACGCATCATCTGTATATTGTACTGTGTATTCACCACCCAAAGTCAAATCTCCTTCCATCACCATACATTTGACCCCTTTTACCCTTTTCTGTCTCTCCCAACCCCCTTTCCTTCTGGTAACTACCATATTGTTGTCTGTGTCTATGAGTTTTTGTTTGTTTGTCTTGTTCATTTGTTGCTTTCAGTTTTATATCTCACTGAGTGAAATATGGTTCTCAACTTTTTGTCTGACTTATTTCACTTAGCTCGATCATCTCAAGATCCATCGATGTTGTCACAAATGGCAGTATTTCATCTCTTTTTTTATGGGTGAGTAGCATTCTATTGTTTATATGTACCACATCTTCTTTATCCAATCATCTATGGAAGAAAACTTCAGTTGTTTACATGTCTTGGCCACCATAAATAATGCTGCAGTGAACATACGGTTGCACATATTTTTATGAATTAATATTTTCAAATTTTTTGGGTAGATACCCAAAAGAGAAATTGCTAGGTCATATGGTAAATTTTCTTAATTTTTAGAGGGAACTCCATACTGTTTTCCATAGTGGTTGCACCATTTTACACTCCCATCAGCTGTTATGAAGTTCCTCTTTCTCCACAACTTCTCCAGCATTTGTTATTACTTGTCGTGCTGATGATAGCCATTCTCACAGATGAGAGGTGGTATCTCATTGTTCTTTTGATTTGCATTTCCCTAACAGCTAATGAAATTGAGCATTTTTTTATGTATCTGTTGGCCATTTGTATGTCTTCTTGGGAGAATTGTCTGTTCAGGTCCTCTGCCCATTTTTTAATTGGATTGTTTGTTTTTTTGTTTTTGAGTTATATGAGTTTTTTATATATTTTGGATATTAGCCCCTTATTGGAGGTGTTGCTTGCAAATTATCTTCTCTCATTTGGTTGTCTGCCTCTTTATTTTGTTGATGGTCTCTTTTGCTATGCAGAAGCTTGACATGTCAAAACTTTTGGGATATAGCAAAAACAGAAATAAGAAGGAAGTTTCTATCATTTCAAATCTATCTCAAGAAACAAGAAAAATCCCAAATAAACAACCTAACATTACATCTTTAAAAAGCTAGAAAAAGAAGAACAAATGAAGCCCAAAGTCAGCTCTCATAAAAATTAGAGCAGAAATAAATGAAATATAGAACAAAAAGATGATAGAAAAAAATGCGACAAACAGCTGGTTCTTTGAAAAGATTAATAAAATTGGCAAACCTCTAGCTAGACTCACTAAGATAAAAAGAGAAGACTCAACTAAACAAAAGTCAGAAATGAAAGAGAAGTTACAATAGACACCACAGAAATACAAAGGACTATACAAGAACACCACGAAAAACTATGCACCGTCAAATTCAATAATCTAGAAGAAATGGACAATTTCTTAGAAATATATAACCTTCCAAGACTGAATCACAAAGAACTGGAAAAACTAAGTAGACTGATCTACAGTAGGAAGTTGAAACAACCATCAAAAATCTCCCAAGAGGTAAAAGTCAGCTTCACTAGTGAATTCTACCAAATCTTCAAAGATATAATACCTATCCTTCTCAAACTCTTCCCTAAAATTTGAAAAACAGCCAATACTCCCTAACTCATTTTATGAGGCCAACATTACCCTCATACCAAAACTTGGTAAGGATAACATGAAAAAAGAAAACTACAGACCAACATCTCTGATAAACAAAATATCCTAAACAAAATACTAGCAAATCAAATACAATGGCACATTAAAAAGATAATACATCATGATCAAGTGGGATTCATTCCAGGGGTGCCAGGATGGTTCAACACATGCAAATTAATCAATGGGGTACACAACATTGACAAAATAAAGGATATTTAAAGAAATAAAACAAAAAAGTCATCAGATTTGTATGGAACCACAAAAGACCCCAAATAGCCAAAGCTAAGAAAAAAGAACAAGGCCAGATGTATCACACACCCTGACTTCAAATTATACTACAAAGTGACAATAATCAAAACAGCATGATATTGGCAGAAAAAAAACAGACACACAGACCAATGGAAGAGAATTGAGAGCCCAGAAATAAACCCACATATATGAGGGCAAACAATTTCAACAAAGGAGCCAAAAACATACAATAGAGGGGAAAAAAATTCTCTTTAATAAGAGGTGCTGGGAAAATTGGAAAGCCACATGTGAAAGAATAAAACAAGACTTCTATCTGTCACCACACACCAAAATTAACTCAAAATGGATCAAAGACCTAAATATAAAACCTGAAATGATAAATTGCATAGAATAAAACATAGGTACTAAACTTATGGCTTTAGAGACGATTTCATGAATTTGACCTCAAAGGCAATAGAAGTAAAAGAAAAAAAAAAGAATGAGGCTACATCAAACTAAAAGAAGGGCCTTATTTAAAATGGAACACCAGAGACAAATGGGTTCCATTAAAGACCAAGCATGTATCCCGGTGCTTTGCCAGTGTCAAGAGCATAGCAGGTTTTCAATGAATATATGTCAAATGAAAACAGTTTTTAAATGGACTTAAATTACACCATAAGAAGCTGAAGTTATATATGAAGAATAATTCCAAGTGGGTTGGCACAGCTACCACACAGTGGTACCCAAGACACATCGTGGTACCCAAGCACCTTCAATTTTGATTATTTTATGAAAGCCCAGTAAGGAATAGACTTAGTAGTTGTCTAGAAATGCTTTGTCTTCGGGCAGAACCAGAAGTGAATCATGTAAAAGAGTTAAGGCTCCAACTTCCCAGTGAGGTGCTTAGGTACTTCTACATGACGAGAAAATAAGAGGCTAGTTTACTCTCACCGCCTCTTGCTCCTTCCACGTGAAAGGAGAAAACTGTACCCCAGTGGTTCCCTGTGTCCATGGGCTATGGAGTCAGCCCCTCTGTGAGCTGAACTGTGATCTCAGTGACCAATATGGCAAAGGCCAGTACTCGAAGAATTACAGAGGCATCCTCCTTCTAGCAAAGCGCAGTTCCCAGCACTAATATAGGCCAAAAAAGAGGTCATTGCCTCCTAACCCGGTGATGTTTCTCTCCAGAGAGGTTGCCTACTTAGGGGCCCCATGGAGAGCCAACGTTCTCAATGAGTCCATGAATAGAATGGCCTTACAACTGAGTTTTCTCTCTGCTTGTATTTACTACCTAATATTTCAACTTTGTCCATATGCCCAGGGGCCTTGGCAATACGAGGGTTTTACAAGTCTAATAAATAATTATATGCAATATTTACTGCAGTCCATTCCTATTACATAAGGTCCCATTAAAATCAAGAGGGAAAAAAATGCTGATCTTTTTCCCAGAGCACTGCATCTTATGCTATAAAGTGTGTCCTTATTAGGCAAAACAGGCAAATGGATTTGTATTTTTTATAAGACCCTCTCCCTCAACTCAAATAAAGCCTTTCTGATGTAAAACTCTTTGAAGATTTTGTTACTACTTGTTAGTTATGAGTGCCCCTCCTGCTACAAACTTGAGCCAAGGCTAATGATGCTGAAAACCAAAGGAAAATCCTTTTGGTGGAGTACACCATCATTCCAATTGAACTGAAAAGCTCACATTTGAACATTTGCCTTTGAGATTTTTCTGCCTAATTTCGCAAAGTGGAACTGCACATTTGCTCCTATATCAGCTTCTGTCTCCAAAGTAATTTCTGTTCAAATCAAAATGTACTTGCCATGCTTCCTCCTTTTGTTCATTTTCATAATTAAATGATTAAGAAAATATGAAAAACAAGTTATTGTCTAATAATGTCTTATATAATGTTTTCTGGTACACAGAGCATTTTCACAAATAGTATTTTCTTTAATTTTTTATTATCCTTGCAAAAACTGAGTGAGTTTTTATAGTGATTTTCCAGATAAAGAAACTGAGGCTCAATGAATTCTAGTTCAGCACCCAAGATCACGCACCAGAGTAAAGAGTCCAATGCAGTTACTGATAGAAACTGCCAACTCTCCCCTAATATTATCTCTTTCTTCCTTCATTTAGTAACAGAACTCTCAACTTTTGGCTAGGCACATGGCCACCGAAGAATTAAGACTACATTTTCCAGACTGCCTTGTAGCTAGGTGAGACAATACCATTGAGTTTTGTCCAATGATATTTAAGAAAAAAAGCATATGCAGCTTCCAGAAAGGGCCTGTGATAAGAACATCCAGCCTTTCACACTTTTCTTCCTACTAGATAGAAGGTGGATATGAGAGCAGGAGCAGGAGCAGGAGCAGACGTTTGGATCATGAGGTAACCCTGGCCATAGAGGGCCTGCATGGCAGAACCACAATATATGAGGAGACTAGGTACCTGCAGACGTTGAGGCACAAAGCAGCCATGCCACCTGACAGCCTACATCCTGACATTAAAATGAGAAATACTGTAAGATGAAAGAGCATATTCCGGCCTTGTTTGAGCTACTGTTATTTTGATTTACTACTACTCAAAATTGAACCTAACTTTAACCAAGAAGTAAATCTTAACTGATAAGCAGTTTGAGTCCTTCTCTGCAATATGATGAAAATAAATGACTAGAGAGAGAAACTATCTGATGAGACAGAATGACTTTGCAAATGGCCAACTGAGATGGGAAAATGCGGTGACTTCTGTGGGGCTTAACACAGTCATTTGATCAATTAATTTGCACTAAAACTCATTTTGCTCTCTTTGTCCTCTTGAGTGAAGAAGCAGCTATGTTAACATCCTCCCTCTAAACCAAGCCACCCAACCTCTTAAATGTCAGCCTTCACTAAGCAGCAATCCAGTGGAAGGGGAAATCATGGAGGTGAAAGGTACAGACATACCTCATTTTATCGCACTTAACTTTATTGTGTTTCACAGTTATCGTGTTTTCTACAATCTGAAGGTTTGTGGCAACCCTATGTCAAGCAAGTCTATATGCGCCATTTTTCCAGCAGGCTCAGATGACAGCATTTTTTAGCAATAAAGTACTTTTTTAATTAAGATATATATTTTTTTAGAACAATGCTATTACCCCTTAATAGACTACAATATAGTGTAAACAAAACTGTTATATATACTGAGAACTCAAAAAAATTGCACGACTCTCTTTATTGCAATATTTGCTTTATCATAATGGTCTGGAACCAACCTCACAATATCTTCATTCCTATGATATGACATTTTGGAGGTGGTGCTGCCTCTCAAATACCAAAAGCCTAGTTCTGATACCAGATCATGCATTAAAGACCACAGCTGAGACCCAAGACCCTGACAGTGTGGTCCTTCCACAAATGGGTGCAGCCCTGTAAGAGGCTCCCATTTTCTTCTATCCTGAGTCTGGGCTCCTGGGCTGCTGGCCAAATTCCAGCAAGCTCTGATGAAAACTAGGTAAGCAAGAACACGTCACAGGCCCGAGCTGGAGAATGCACCCTAAAAAGCCTGTATCTAAGGCATAGCTCATCTGGGACCAAGCTGTGGTAGCCTCTGCACCAAGGAGCTGAGAGGAATTTGGCAAAGAACTTAGAACTCCAGATGGGAAGCATGGGAGGGGAGCAGGCATGCTCTGAATTTGGCAAATCCTCTAATCATCGGGTGTATCAGCCACACAACCAGCTGCAGACTCCGCCTACAAAACCAAAGCTACTGTTGGTGTGTGCTTGGCCAGAGCCATAAGCTCTTATCACTTCGCAGGGTCCCTCATTGCTCAGATGGTGAGCTCAGGGCTTGGAGAGGATGAGGAACTTGTCTACAGTCTTGTAGGTTGGTAGAACGAACACCAGGGCTCAGTACCCAAACCCCACTCCCTAGGCTCAGTGTGCTAAGGTTTTGAGGAGATAGCCTTAGTTCACACTGCAGTCTCTGCATGCCACACAACTTGAGGAACAGGCAAGTAGGGTACACATTTCTTCACATGCTGCACACAATTCCTTCTGCCTGGCAGGCCTCTCTCCATGCAGCCCTTCTTAACTGGGAATTTAGTCATCATCTCTCTCAGGAAGCCATTTCAGTTCCTCGGGGTACACTAAACACCCCTTCTCTGTGTTCCCAAAATACTTTGTGCCTGCCACAATCTTAAATGTTATCATGTTATATTAAGATAATCTATTTCCTCAGATGTTTTCCCCATTAAAATTTAAACTCTGCAACAACAAAGATTCTTACCTATTCATCTCTGACCCTAACAATTGGCACTATTTCAATATTATATTTATATTGTTTAATCGAATCCTCATGACCAACCTTATTGTGCCAGTTCTACAAATGAGGAGACTGAGGCACAGAGAGGCTACAGAACTTGAATAAATTACACAAGTAAACTACACAAGGGGCAGAGATAGAATTTAAACCTAGGGAGTGTAAAACTCCCAAGGGCACTTAATCCCTCCGTTGTTCTGTTTCATCTACGTCAGATTAATAAGAGTTTTGCCCTTATCTTTCAATGGACAGAAAAGAGAGCTGCTTTGTCACGTCATTTCCAGACCAGGCATTCAAGGCTGCTACAGCAGACACTGTCTATGCCCCATGGGATACATTACTGTGCTCAAGTGATGTCCAAAGGCTAGGATCTGTTTCTCTTGCCTCAAGAATATTTTTTTCCAGAAATCTTCTCTGCCCATTTGCAGTAGACCAGAGTTCGAGGGAATTAATACTTTCTAAGAGGATCCTTCAATCAATGACTACAGGGAGTTGTTGTATAAATGTCTCAGCCCTCTGGCCCCTCAGATGAGATCATTCTGAGGCATGTGTCTGTACCATTTCCCAGAATTCCCCACAGAATTAAGCTCCAGTTGCCCATCATGGTAACTGGCATGGCAGCACACCCTATATATTATTGCCTTCTCTTCTCTGTATCATTCCCTAATTCCCTAATGATGCTCTCTTTACTTCTCAAATACACTATTTGCATTTTTGTCTCAAAGTCCATTTCTGGGAGAGCCCAGCTGCTATGCTGCACAGTCCCAGGAGGCCCGGTTTCCACTGCAGTCTTTGTGAATACCACCCCCTGGAATTGCACCATGCACAACCCATGCAACCATGTGTGGTGGCCAATCATAGGAAATATTCTCCTGGCTGACCCTCCTCTCTTAATTAGCTATCTTCCAAGAGAATTACCAAACATCTGTCATGTGCACAAAAATATCAGTGTGAGCCTGTTGCTTGATTTCCCTCTTGAACTTAACAACAACAACAACAACAACAACAACAACAAAACTGTACCCGACAAGTCTAATTCTCAACAACATCTAAGTCTTCTGATCAGAAAATAACTGTCATGTACCTTTAATGGCTGGTATAGTAATCGCTCAACAAATGCTATGTAAACAAAGGAAAGGAAAAAAGCAAAACCCTTTAGGTACGTAAAATGGTAAAAGAAGTTATCACGAGGAAAAATTACAAAACAACTGGCAGTAGGACCAGTGGGACCATCCAAACCAAATAGCAATTCAACAGAAAGCAAATAGGTAAAAAGCAGCCTGTACATTGATCTTACATTTCTTCAAACGCTCTCTCTATTTTCAATGTCTTGGACAGGAATTACCTGGACATGAAAATACTCAAAGTGTTGCCTAACAGAATGGAAAAGGGAGAGAAATTCATTTCAAGATAGTGAAAATTGTATACATAAAACCGTAATCCCTTTATTTTTAAAATATCATCATTATTAAAATATCTATTCAGAAAGAAAACAATTTTCTTGGTATGTTTCACTTTCCACCTCTGTTACCTTACCTAAAAATAAGAGAAGAGGGCACCATTTTGCAGGCTTTTATGAGGAAAATGTAGTCTGGCTACACAGACCTCGTGTGGAGTATGAAGCATGGAGTATGAAAATTTGAACTGCTGGTTTCAGCCCTTTAGTTTCATAGAACTCAGGTTTCCTTCCCTGCATCACACCACACATGTAAGTAAGTTCAGTAGGTATTGATTGATCACTAAGATGTGTGGGCCAGGACAGCACTACAGTGAGGCACACTTATAGCTTCACATACACAAGAGCCTTTCTTGATCACAGACCACAGTTCCCAGCTACCTGGCTTACCCTAGTAAAGGGGACACCAGTACTGCAGCCGAACATACTAATTTGGCTTGAGTAAACTATTTATGTGTATTTGCTTTCCATATCTTTAGACATACTTAGGAGTTACGTTTCATTTGTAGATGTTGAACTTGGAATTTCAAACATTTATATAAAGAAAATAGAAATTAGGATATTCTCTCTGTAAATTACAAAAAACCTAAAGTTTTATATTATTCAGTCTCTTCATAGACTGGTTTTATATTAACCAGTCCCATCATCATTTTTTCATTCAATATATATTTGTTGGGTGCCTTCTACATGCTAAGCTTTAGTCTAGACGATAGAGGTACAGCAGGGAACAAATAAATTTTTTTTCTTTCATAAAGTTTAAATTCTAGTGAGAGAGACTAGATAAATAAATATTACATATTGTATATCAGAGGCCAGTAAGTGCTATGATAAGACTGGAAAAAGAATGGGAAGTGCTGGGTTGCAGATGAGGCTGCAATTTAAATACATCAGGAAAGTCCTCACTAATAATATGACAATAAAAAGTTACTGAAATATAATTTATATCCTAGCCTCTAAAAGAACAAAGAGGGACCTAAATGAAAAGGCACAACTAATTTATTTCTCTTCCCCCGCAACCACTCTCTCTCTCTTTCTGTCTCTCTCCCCCTTCCCTTTCTCCCTCCCTCCCTTACACATACACACACTTTAGCATCTTTCAAGAGTCCCTCTCAACTTCCATAATCTTTCTTTACCAGCCCAGCCTAAGAGTGAATTCTGGCCTTTTCTCCTTGTTCAGCTCAGTGGACAATTCCAGATATCTTTTTTAAGACTATCAATTTAACTTGAATAAATTCAAAAATTATTTATTGATCATCTACCATGTGCCAGGAATTACATTAGATTCTGGGAATAAAAGAATTAACAACTGCTCGCAAGAGTAGAGGAGACAGACAATAAAATATAGAATTGTAAGGACAGCATCGGAGTATATGTAAGAAGTTCCTAGGCCAGACTTAGGGTAAAGGGTTTCAGATAAGGCTTCCTGGAACAAGTTATATCCAAGCCTATAGCCAAGTTATATCCAACACAAACTACATGTGTTGAGTTAACTAGGTTAGTCCAGTGACAAGGAGAGGAAGATAAGAGTCCCAGGCAGAAGGCAAAGGCGTGGAGAGACGATCTATTCTACAGTGATAAACCCCAACATCAACATTTATGTATTGTATCTGCACGGGGCCGGTAAACTCCCAAACCTCCCAGCTTGGCTCATTCTAACAAGAGTCTACTAATCACTGTCTTCCTTTGGAGTCTTGTTTTGTATCTGTGAGTAAAGGGTTAACCAAATGATTTTTTTTTTTCCTTTCTACATGAGAATTTGGCTTTCTCTCTCTGCTCCTGTTAACATGATAAAAATGGTGTCAACTCTGTTGCCAGGACACATTGCTGATGTTAAAAATGCCTCCTGATTGGTAAATTGTATCTGGACTGGGTGGATCTATAAATAAACCATAAACACAGGATAGGAGTTGTTATAAGAGGTATTGACTCCTCTGGGACATGAGGCTTCTAAGCTGGGGCTGTTTCTTTATTCTCTGGGTGAGAGCTGAATGCCTTCCATGTGGACTGACGCTGGCCAGCCAGCACTCCGTGGTTCCCATCCTACAGCATTTTGAGTAGACTGGGGCCAATGGTGGTCATCACGTGAGTCTAAATATTTAATTGAATCTAAGAAAAAAGTGCCCTGGTAGGCACTGCGGTATCCATGCAAAAACTCTTTATCTAACTCTCAAAAATGCTATTTCTTATAAAGGCCAATGTATAAGAAGGATGATAAAGTAACAATATAATTGTTCTTGTAGTTGCCCCTTCATTACAGTGCCAATGCCAAAAATCCCACTGGTCATTATTAATCATGAGGGTTTTTTTACCTTATGTATTTTAACCTTCCTCTCTCTGCAGTCTATCCTTTGTCAGCTCCCCACTCACACAACAGACACTATTCAGTCACACTACTTTTCACACCACTTGTCCCTCTAGTCCTTTTTAAATTCAAAGCTGGCTTTCTTTCTAGCCAGCTTTCCTTTCTAGTCAGTTTTTCTACGGTCATTTTCTCACCCCTTATTTCGAACTCTCCCTCTGCTCTCTCATCAAAATCTAGGCTCTTTGCCTTGTTACTATCTATTTGGATCTCGTCTCACTCATTTTCGTTCTAATTTATCTCCATTCTTCCCTCTGTCCCAGGAGAATGCTTTTCTGGACTGCTAAGAATGTCGTGTTTGGGGAATCTTTTCTAAAGAATAATTTACTTCTTTACTTTTACTGTAGAATTTCCATCATTACGCAAACCTTTCTGGTCATGTCTACCTGACCCCCCCAAAACTGTAAATACAAAGAAAATACACCTACAAATAAACAAGTGACAAAGGTGATAAATGACCAGTTTTGTCATAGGTAGGTTTTTAACAGTAAACATCTTTCTACCAGTATCTTTTATTATGTGATATTATCGTAAAACAGGTTTTCACAAGCATCCACCAACGTCCAGAAAAAGAAAACTAGATCCAAAGAGCTCTTGACAGCAAACCAATATGCTATTAAGACACAATTTAATCCTTTCCACTGTGGCTGGGAGCGCTCACATGGGATTTAGCTCCCCTAAAGACAAGACTGTGATTTCCAGATCTCAAAATATCTAGAGGGAGAACTGTACACATAGGGGAGAATTCACTGAGAAATCTGGGCTGGAAAGAGAAATTTGATTCTCGAAGAAGAATGGGACTGGGCAGCTGGGAACAAGTTATTTTCTTTCTAAAAAACAAAACAAAACAAAACAAAAAAAAAAACAAAATCATAGGTGGAATTCTTTAAGTACAATTAAGAATCAATTAAATTTAAAGTGTATATCAGATATTCTATACAACATTATATTTTTAAAATGTATTTATATTTATTACTCTTTCTAAATCATATTCTAAAAGTTTAGGGATTTAGCTAATGAAGTTTTAAATTCTACATAAAATAAAAGGCGAGAGTTCCTTTTCATGTAGTATCCCATTCCCTCGCACCTTGAAAGTTGCATCTTGGAAAACATGACTCTCAACTACACCTTGAAAGTGTGATAGACAATTGCAGGTGCAGCTACTGAAAGGAAGTCTAGCCACTGAATCACTGATGTTGCAATGAGTCTCATAGATCTGGAGTAATATCCATTATTGTTTTGTTTGCTCTGTTTGAAAACTTTTAGACGAAGTTGAAAAAGTCAAAACATATGAGAAGACTCACAAAAGGAGAGTAGAGAAAGACTGTTCAAACAAAGGAAAGATTCTCTAGTTCCAAGTTCTTTCAATCTTATCAACTTGAGGTATTCACTAGCATTTGTGCTTTTGTCTTCTTGACTTGAATTAAAATATATCATGCTAAGGATCTGTCTACTTGGCCAGAGACAAGATTTCATTAATCACTAATAAAATATTGCTGGGTTCAATGAGGTCCAAACATATTGTCATAATCACCAAACTTAGCAACAGTCTAGACTATGTAACCACTTATCATCAGAAACCAATTGAAAAAACTCCTGGAAAGAATGACTTCTTCATATGGCTTTAGTCCCACCTCAGCTCTCAACACCCTCACTCTCTCCTCTCCAATGGTTTGTTTTATTTCAGTTCCTCAAATGCTCTAAGATTTCTCTCATGTCCAGATCTTTGAATATGCTGTTGTTTCCGCCTGAAATGGTCTACTTCTCACTCGGCTCATGCCTCTATCAGTGACATTGGTGTTACTTTCTGCAGGAAGGCTCTCCCAGGCCACTCTCACAGTCCAGTTTAGGAGCCCTCAGAGCCTTGTGCAGCCCGCAATGGCTACATTAGCAATTTAACATGTGATGTGTATAGTGCTTTCTAGACCCTATGCTTCATGGAATGAGGGTCATCGCCACTGTACCTGCCACCACAGCCCAGGAACATAGTACAATTCCTGGCACACTCAACAAGTGTTTATTGAACAAATAGATAAATTGATGAAATAGATGTACGACTATGGCTAATGTGACTTAATATCAAATTAATATATGGCAATCCTTCATATGTTAATGAGCTGACAGAGTCAAGAGTCAGCTAGTGGCAACAAGCACAAAAGCAGCCAACTCGTCACAGGTCTAAACACAGGGAAATTCTTAAATCCTTAACATCGAAAACCAAATGTCAATTCAGAAATTTACACCATCAAAGCAACCAGAAATGAAGGTTAAAAATAAAAATTTAAAAAAAGAGGCAAGAAATGAGCAGCTCTAACTCTATTTAAGGAAAGCCCAAGAAGCTGCATGTGAAGTGTTTTGGTTTGTTTTTGGCTCATTTCCAAAGCACCGTGTAGGAGGCTTGGCATGTTGAAATGGAGATGATAGATTGAAAAACGGAGAATGTGTGTAAGTCCAGAATCAAAAATAAAGGCAAGTAGGTCAAGGCCCCTGGGAAAGCGGTTTTCAGATGAACTAGAAGAAGACTCTGGGTATTCAAAAATGACCCTGTAACAGGAGTAAGATGAAGTCAGAAATAATATTTGACTTTCTTGAGTAGCCACCATATGCCTTGCAATGTGATAAGCATTTTGCAAGCATTACCTCATTTCATCCTCAAAACCATCTCATAATGGAAGGCACCATTAAATTCTCATTTTATAAATGAGGAAACCAAGATTTTAAATGTTTAAATAATTTTCCCAAGGTCATATAGGTAATGAGTGTGAAACCTGTATTCAAACTTAAATTTTTGAGCCAAAATTCATAAACTCACTATACTATAATTCACCTGAATCAAAAACTCTGTACTCCTTTCCAGCTAAACTCACAGAAACATCCGTTCCTTCAGTGACATTTCTAACCCCACCACAGCACTCTCCCAAGTATTTCGGTGAAAATAACAGAAGACTTATGTTTAAGTCCTCCTCTCCAGAGTAGTCATGGAAGGTCTCATAAAGAAATGCGGAGAAGGGCTCCACTAAACAGGGGAGCCAGGCTTGGCATGTTGCAGTCTCTTGCCAAGGCTCAGAATGGTGATACAATAGTGAAGTCTCATTTATATACATGCTTTAATTCTACTTATGTGTCACGTGCGTGTATGTGCATCTGCGTGTTTATGTGTCCATATATATGAGCCTGAATGCTCAGGATACTATCTAGAAGCATTTACACCAAACTATAACAGAGGTGACTAATGGAAAGAAGAGTGAATTAGAAGCAGGAATGAAGAGGAAAGATTCCTGTTTAGGCTGTGTACTTCTTCTATAATGCTTGCAGCATTTTACAACAAACCGGTCAGATCACATAAGTTATGGAGCCCATTTTCTGTTTGAAAAGAGAACTGTCTTTTTGCAGCTGTGACAGGAAGATCTCTTCTCCCCCATCTCAGAGGTTGCTGATACTTTTCTAGTGGATACTGCCTTGCTTATTTGTGCTGGAGTTTACTGCATTTCAACTTACTTTTTCTTTTGTCCGTTCTCAATGTGCTAACTAATACTTTTTTGATAATAGCCACTAAGACCATATTTAATTTGATTGCAATAAAACGATATTTCTTAATAGCTCCCAGAACACTTTAGGGCTCTAGAGTCCCCTTGACAACAAAAACTTAACTCACACTAGGCCCGGGTACGCTCTGCCTTCAGATGGGCCTGAACCAAAAATAGCGATAGGTTTTTTTCTGTTTCATGTCAATTTACCTATAAGTGAAACCTTGAAATAATTTGTAATTCATCTATCCTCCTTAGTTCCCAAATCACCAGGCTGCTTTCTCCAATGTCGTTGTTGTTTTAAATACACAATCATATGAATATGCTCATTATAAAAGAGTAAAGCCACACAGAAGTGTATCAAGTAAAATGTGAAAGACTCGTCCTTCCCTTTTCCTCTAATTGCACTGTTAATTGCACTGTTAATCACTTGCATGTATCCTTCTAAGTATTTTCTAATGTGTCTATAACCTAAACACACAATATTGTTCTATAATTTGTTTTTTTCCCAATATATTTCAGATATTTTAATGTCAGCATATTTGAGTCCACCTAATTCATCTTAATGCCTATACGGTATTACATAGTGTGACTATATCCAAATAAATTTAACCATTACTGTGTTGATGGACAATCAGAGCATTTCTACTTTTAAGCTATGACAAACAATGCTACAGTGAACATCCTAGCACACGTATCTTTATGAACATTTTTAAGCATTTCTGTAGAAGAATTCTTAAAAATGAAATTCCTGCTTATTGTCAATTTTGAGAAATATTAACAAATTACCATCTAAAAATGTGCAATTATTGTTTAATTCTCTGGCTTTATGTATTCTTTTATATCTAGCAGTACAAAATAGTCCCCACATCCCTATGGATTATTCACATTTTTTGAAATTATCTTAGCGTGGGTCTCATTCAGGCCAACCTTGCAATCAGGTTTTCAAGTTTCATTAATTTTTGTGTGAGACAAGAAAAGAGTAGAGAAAGAAAGATTTTGGTGTCTCAGGTTTCCGCCAACTCCATGTTCCACACTGTGGGAGGAGCAGCCAGAGTCCCAAAAAAGCAGGCCCCGAGGCCCACAGAGCCAAGGTCTAGAAGGCAAGTCTCATTCTCCTTACCCACCATCAGGCTCCAAGGAGCCTGGCAAAGGACTCTCTGCATCCCACCTGGCCTGTCGGCTTCCTACTTCAGACGGCAGTGGCTTCAGGGGTCTCAGGGAACAACACAGTGACCAGAACAGCTCCTCTCAGAGACAGTGGAGGGCTCAAGAGGGCCAGGACCAAGCAGCTATGCTGCATGGGGAAGAAAAGAGTTTTGGCGGCCAGAGAGACCAGACCATGCTGTGCTAAGTGTCTGTATGAGCCCTAGTGAGTCGTGTGACCTCCCTGAACTGCAAGCTCCTCATTGGTAGATAACACAGAGATAACTACTCCCTGCTGTAAGGACCTAAGATAAGAACTATAGTACCTGTCTGTGAACCTGTTTGTGCCTGAAGCAGGTAAGTTTACAGCAGGTTCAAAAAAAGACATGAGGAGGTTGTTTTCACTCATTTTCTATCAACCCCCTTGTGATTTCTCCTCTCTCTTCACTCCCCACCCCTATTTCACCATGAGAGCAAAGTGTGATCTGCTATCAGTCACGGCTCAATGTGAACATGCCAGAGGCGCAGGGCCAACAGTTTTGTCCCAGGAATGGCTGGGAGCCAGAGAACCTGAGTTCTCACCTAAGTCTCCTAGCTACATCCTCGGAGCCTAAACCTCTGACTGTCTGAAATTGTTCACCTCTAAGTCTGTCTGTTTTCTTCATCTTCTTCCACCATTAATTCATGGAGCAAATAATTAAAGAGCTCTGCGCCATGTACCATGCTAAGGTTGGGGGATACAGTGAGACTCGACAACCCTGTGCTCGTGCATTCTCTGCTCTGTTCTTTTGCACAAGCGCTTTTATGTGGCCATGATCCAGGGTTATTCTCAACATGTCTCACTCTGCTCTCTACTCTGCCCCCGGCCAGCCCCCTCCACTTCCCCTGTGCACCCATCCCCCTTAAAGTAAAACCATAAAATGGCTCAGCTAGGAAGCATCAAGGACATAAACCCAAGACTCTTGTTCTTTAAATCCTATCAGCAGCAAGGATGAGAAACTATGCTGTTCAAAATCATAACAGGAACTACAAGCCCAAAATACACCAGCATTAACCTAAAAGACCGAATGCCTAGTGTGTTAAAGCAACCTGCTTTGGCCTAGGCATCAATCAGCAAGTACCCTCGTCACCACTTGTTAGAGTTAACCAGAGTCGCCTGTGCTTTCCCAGTAACATACACAGGTTCTGCTCAAGCACTGCTTAGAGAGACCGTTCCTAAATGCAGGGCTCCCTTGGCCAGCAAGCTGATAAAGTTTGCTTTTCAGAATTGGAGTCTGTTATCTGATCAGCACTTCATCCCAGTGTTTCCATGGCCTGGAGTCCCTCAAGCACTGGGCCTAGTCCTTCAGGGTTGGTTGGCCAAGAACAGATAATAACTAGGTGTGCCACTAAGAGATTTTTCTGTTAAGGGAGGGTAGACCCAGAAAAAGGAATATGAAGAGGTCAGTGAAGAGTCTCGACTCTCTAGATTTAAACATGATACAATTCTGTTTCCAGTAAACGCTACCAACAATCTTCTGCCAAGCCATCATCTCCTACTGGATAGCAGGCTCCTAAAACAATACCCCAGACTGATTCATCACTTTTTAGTCACATACAGTCATGAAAATAGCCTTATTTCAGTTCTTTAAGACTCAAGTTTGCTTTAAAATTTCAGTCTTGCCTTTGAGACAAAACTAAGAGAGTTTAGAAAGGTGTACACGGAATGCATAGGGTCCTATCTCTCAACTGGACTTAAAATCATTGCTTCACACTCTTTCCTACCTCTGTATTCAAGGAAAACCTGACATCTAAAAAGTGGAATTCAAAATCTTTGTCCTTTACCAGATATAAGTGCTCTGGAGCATTATGTGTTGTTGAGGGCAGGGGGTTAGGTAGAGAGAGAAATATTTTATGTGTATTTCATTTTATGTATAGCAACTTCAATGTGTACATGGTATCAGGAAAAACTCATGACTAACTATAGATTCTAGAGAACTAACATTTCTGGGTAAAGGTAATGCCACTGACAACCATTTATCATGGCCCCGTACCATTTGTACTTCCCAAGTCACCTTTAGGCATATTCCTGACACATCAGATCAATTTTGGCATAAAGTCTACTTGATTCAACTGTGTCCATGTATGCTGAATATTTAATTACTCATTCCATTGTCAGCGTATGACATTAAAAACATAAAGCAATCAGTGAGTCCAACCCCACATATAATTTAAATAAAACTGAATTCGTTTAGTTAGACTGAGGGTACTAAAAATAACATGGCATTTGTAACTGAGGAATCTGCTAGCAGGCTGCTCAGATTGTTCACTTAAAAGTAAAGAAACAGCAATAAGAAGCGCTGATAGTGCCAATCAAAATGAAACTAACAGATTCAGAAGAGTTCACCCATAAGAAATTTTTTTTTAATAAAAGAAAATAAAGAATAGCTAAGAAAATGTAACCTGTGCTTAACATACAATCCAAAAGGCCTCGCTCAAGAGACATTTAATAATAGAATATTTTTTATTCCTATGGCATTATTCCATTCTGAGCTAAAAGTACACCTTGAATAATTCATTGACAACTATGAAGAACATGAATCTGGCTTTACACAGAGATGAGTAACACAGATAGAATATGAATAAAAATAGAAACACATATGCACATAGCAGGATGTTGGGAAAGGGGCCTGGGCAGGCTGGAAGACAGGCAACACAGCCAGCCCCTGACTGACTTCTATTGAAAATCTATGGAGAAAGGGGAGCTGTGAAGTAAAAGCCCCCTGCCAAGCAGACTACATTTAGCCCTGGCTCTTAGCCCTTCCTCAAGCAGGTTGGATCAGTGTAGAGCTGGCTAAAAATGTCAGGCCGCTGAATGCTTTCTTGCCTTAAGTCTTCTGTTGCCATAGGAACAGTCACCCTCTATTTCCTGAAAAGTGGTTAATAATTAGATTTGGGAGAAAGAAAATTCTATTTCAAACTTGAATTCAGCTCACTTCTGATTCTGCTACCACTATCCTAGGTGTTATTACTGAAAATTCGGCATTTCTTGAGAACTAACATCCAGAAAAAGGTGCTAGGTCTAGATCCCAAGAATTGGGAATCTATCCCAACCCTTTGGTATGGGTCTATGAGGTATGACTACAAAATCATGATGCATGTTTGAGCATGATTGTGTGTTTCAGCAAATAATCTAGAACTTGCATAAAGAAATGTATGCCATGTCCTGTAAAGTAAAAAGGTAGTATATGCTTAATCCAACAAAGTCATCATTGTTTAAAACTTTTCTAGAACTCTCTTGTGATAGTATCTTCAGAGCTAGTTTAAAAGCCCCTCTGGGAAATCCATTTCCTAACTTTACAGACATATTTTGTGCAGTAAATACATAATGTGACATAAGTGCCAAACTCTACTGTGATTCTGAAACAAGAAAGAATGAACTATTCTTGTTCAAACTAAACAGAAGCAACACCCATCCTTAAAAATTATATCTACACACACCCATTATGATAGCCATTATCAAAAAATAGAAGATAATAAACATTGGCCAGGATGTGGAAAAACTGAAACCCTCATGCATTGCTTGTGGAAATGTAAGACAGTGCAGCCTCTGTGGAAGACAGTATGACGGGTCCTCAAAAAATAAAACATAGAATTATCATATGATCCAGCAATCCTACTTCTAGGTATCTGTTCAAATAAAAATGAAAGCAGGGTCTTAAACAGATATTTGTACACCAAAGTTCATAGCAGCATCACTCACAATAGCTAAAACATGGAAACATGCATTGGCAGATGACAGAATAAACAACATGTGGCATATATATGCAGTGGAATATTATTCAGCCTTAAAAGGGAATAAAATTCTGATACATGATACAACATGGATAAACCTTGACGACATTATGCTAAGTGAAATAAGCCAGACGTAAAAGGAAAAATATTGTCTGGCTTTACTTATATGAGGTACATGGAATAGTCAAATTCATAGAGACAGAAAGTAGAATTGTGGTTACCAGAGACTGGGGGGGAGGGAGGAATGGGGAGTTATTATTTAATGAATACAAAGCTTCATATTGAGAAGAAGAAAAAATTTTGAAGCTGAATAGTGCTGACAGTTGCATAATAATATGAATGTACATAATACTATTGAATTGTACATTTAAAATGTGTAAAATGCTGAATTTTCTGTTATGCATATTTTATAGTAATTTTAAAACTTACATCTATAAAAGCAAAGCCAGAGGAACGCTAAGTAACTTCGAATCTACCAATTGTGAGGAGATTTCTCACCACCTCAGGTTGGTACACACAGAAGTTATCTAGAACCAACCCAAACATTTGGTGTTAAGTTGTCCTGTCACTTGACCAGACTCTGGTTTGAATTAAGAAAAGAGAAAAGCAACTTCTCAGTGATGAGGCTCTCTCCTAAGTAAGCTTGTCAGATTTGGCAAATAAAAACATAGGATAAACATCAAAATTTTTTTTAATATAAGTATGTCCTAAGTGTTGCATGGGACACAGTTATACCAAAAATATTTTGTTGTCCAACTGAAGTTCAAATTCAACTGGGTATCTTGTGTGTTATCTGGTAACCCTAGTAGTCCTAAATGAAACTGCTTCCAGTCAGCAACATCGTCTCTTGCCTTTAAACAAAAGCTGCCAACGTCCACTGCACTCAAGCATGAACCAAGCTGTTATCAATCCTTCTAGTGCAGAAAGCAGAAAATGAAGCATAGATCCAATCACAGTCGTTTTCCCCTATTATGCAATAGTCAATATATCTTCAAAATCCAACACTTCAGTCTTTGTCTTCAGCCCAGGGGTTAAGTATGATTCCATTCTACCCATTAGCTTAGCTCTCCACAGGGTCTGGAACTTAGAGGAACCTGGATTGTATCAGTCCTCCCTAATTGGTCATTAGATTTAGAAATATCACATTGAAAAGCTGCTTACTGCATCATTTCTAGCGCTCCTTATCTGAATATGTCTGTTATGATGTCCAGTGACAGGAAGGCCATTTTAAAACCACCACTGCCAAGTTTTTCTGTAAATACATCCCCTGGGTTACTAAACATGTACAATTCTCAAGTAAACTTCATGAAATGGGCAATATATTGTCCACTTAATACTTAAAGAAACAGAACAGGTACTTTCTCAATCAATAAGTCACTCTCCACCCATCACTTTCATCTCTCCACCTGCCTTCCCATCCCTGAGATGGCCTTCTTTTCTAAAAATGCTATGACCAGGTATGTGTGTGTTTCCCATCCTAATCCCACTCTCTTGTTCCCTTTGGCCTGATCATTCTTATTGCTGCAGCCACAAAAAGGAGATATTCAGAAGCATAAGAATAAAACTGACATGAAATTAGTCAGAAGGGTTCTTCGCCCTTTGCTGTGTCACTCTTGGGTCTGCTACTAAAGGAGGTTAAGACTAAAGGAACTCATAACCCTTTTCACCTAGCCCACTGTGTTCTTAGTTTCCCAGAGCAGTAATCTGCAGCTCAGTTCAACAATACCTATAGGGTTCCCATTATGCGTAAGGCTTCGCTCACTGATGCCCAGGAGCCAAATTACTAAGTCATTGTTACTGCCCAAAGGACACTTAAAAGCTCATAAAACCTGAGAGTGAACAAATTACTTTATAATTGGCTCCTTAATACATCTTAATTTACCAAGGCACTAACATGAAATGGTTTAGTTGTTCTCTAATTCCTGCGTTCAGCCACACTTCCCACATTCTCTTCCTGTAATAACACTTTGGAAACATTTCATATTTTTTGGTCACTTGAAATTATTAAAAGTCCAATTCTGTTTAAAACTCCAATACCACATCTGATTCAAAACCTTCTCCTCTATGTTATGGCTCAATGGACTTGATGAGGAAGATGATGGGAATCAGTTCATTTGCTCCCCTCTCACCAGCTCCCCAGAAAGGGAGGCAGGGAAGTCATCTTATTCTGGGGCATTTCCTTTTCCCATCCCCACCTTCTCCTTCCAGAGCTAGGCCTTTCAGAGTTGGGGGCTGAGAGATAAAGGGAGGAAAGATCATCTTCCCTGATGGCCCAGTGGCAGAGACAAGTACCCCATTTTGCTCTGGTTTAGTGTGGCTCCATCTATTGATAGTGTGGTATTCACAAAAACAGTGTGCGCATTGTTTCTTATTGTCGAGCCTTCTTTACATCCACAGATGAGCATTGCCTCACCTGGACCAGTGGATGGCTGGGCAACCCTACATTTTGACTCTCACACCTTGGTGTTCCTTCATGTGGATATATAGAAATCATCCGCATCCCTTTGGGACCCTCTGAAGGTCTCTGAGCAGTTAAGGAGCATTTCTCACCCTTTCTCCCCTTTCCCCTAAGAAACTATGCCCCAATTCCTTCTCACTCCAGCTAGAGTTGCCTTCCACAGGACTATCAGATTCAGAAATCTCCAGATGAGAAGCATTCGTCTCAAAATTCAAGAACACTCCCTTTCTTTCCTTTGAGCACAGAGGTTATGCTCTCCCCAAAACCCCCTCAGCACACTCTCCTCTGTGCCAATAGCAGCTGCGAGCTGTCCCTTGGCAAGCATCCATTTGAGGAGGAGCACTCCAATCTCCCTTTCTGACACGCTCAGTCGGAGTGATTCCTCTGGATCTTTGAGGGTCCTTGGAGCATTCCCAGCTCTTCCACCATCACGGAGACAGGAGCGAAAGGCTCCTCACCATAAACACTCTGCATGTTTTGACTCTGTCAATGACTGCCCTCCGTTCCCAGTGTTCTTACGTAGACCTGGGGGTGGAGTTAAGGGCATGGCAATAGGACTGTCTTCAGCTATGGGTTCTTGTTGCCATTTCCAGAGAACTAAGAAAATTTTCACTTAACATCCCCACTGCAACACCTGATGTCCTCAGTGACATTCACCAACTGCTGTACTTATGTCTCCCTTGATTATACTTGCCTTCTTCCGTTGACTATATTTGCTCGATAATTTTATATTGAGCATCTATCTCCTGGGTGTGGGCTAGTGTAAAATGGTGATGAACAAGGCAGGTATAAGATACAGTCTAAGAAAAGCAACTGACCAAAAACAAAAAAGTGACTAAATGAAAAAATTACAAATGTGTGAAATCCGACAAGAGCAACAAACTAGTACCTGAAATAAAAATACCAGGTTGGAGGAAGAAAAGATAAAGTAGACAAGCCGTGGGGTGCTTTTTCACTCTCATTCTTTCTTGAAGACACAGTTGTGTTTTCCAGAGGTTTCATAATGTGTAATATGGCAATAGATTGAACGCAGAAGCAGATATGAGACTCTATCATCTTTTAAGCCAGACATGAGATTTGCAAAACATATAAAAGAATACCATTTTTCTCACTAATTTTGCTTTATAAAATAGTTATTTTCATAAAATTCGTTTTATGTTACCACATAATGAGTTTTTATTACTTTTAAGTAACTTTTAAATTTTTCAGTCTTAATTTCTAACAGTAAATATCAATAGATAAAATCCATATAAACAAAACTCTCTGGGTTCTGTTATGGACTGAATGTTCGTGTACTCTCAAAGTATACATGTTACAAAGTAAGCCTCAATGTGATGGGATTTGGAGGTGGAGCCTTTGAGAGGTAATTAGGTTTAAATAAGGTCATGAGTATGGGGCCCCTGTGACAGGATTCCTGACCTTATAAGAGAAAGAAGAAAGAACAGAGTTTTCTCTCTCTCTGCCATGTAAGGATACAGAGAGAAGATAGCTTTCTACAAGCCAAAAAGTGGGCTCTTACCAGAAACCAAATGTGCCAGTACATTGACCTTGGACTTCCCAGCCTCCAGAACTGTGATAAAGACAAATATCTGTGGTTTAAGCCACCTAGTCTGTATTATTTTGTTATAGCAGCCTGAGCTGACTAAGACAGGGTCTTTAATAATTTTGTAGAGGTAAAGCATCCTGACACTAAAAGATTTGAGAAACACTGGTCTGAACCAATGATCTTTTTTCAGAATTTATGCTATATACCAGGCTCTCACTCTTGACAATTTGTTCCTTCTGAAATTCTCTCTTTTAGAACAGGATAGTTTGGGGAAGACCTCTCCTGACCGTATATTTTAAGCCTTCTCCCACTGATTTCTATTTATCCACCTACTCCTTTAAAGCCAGGTACTTTTGAGAGATCAAGCCTTGGTCTTCCTTGCTCTTGTCCCATTTTCTGTTCCATGACATCAACTCTTACCTCTATGCTGTGTCTGCCAAATTCTCCTACCCTGCCCTAGACCCAGATTTTCCACATTCCCACTGGGCACCTCTATCTGGAGGTTACACAGTCTCTCAAAATTAACGTGCTTCAAACCTAACACAGTCTTCCTCTTAGGTTCTTGCTCCAGTACTGCTTAGATCGCTATTTCCCAAACAGTGGACACTGAAACTCTCTCCTCACTCCCATACATAAGCAGTTACAATGTCCAGGCAGTTCCACTTCCCAAAATGTCTCCCATATCTGCCTTTGCCCATTCCCACTAACCCCACCTTGGCTTTTTATATATCTATGTACCACAGTAGCTTTGCAACTGTTCCCTTGACCTCCAGTGTCTCCCTTCTCAACCCCATGCTTCAGGACAGCACCAG
This sequence comes from Pteropus medius, assembly GCF_902729225.1. Lineage (NCBI taxonomy): Eukaryota > Metazoa > Chordata > Mammalia > Chiroptera > Pteropodidae > Pteropus > Pteropus medius. The sequence continues at coordinate 5,089,082 of NW_024344370.1, read as the reverse complement.
ACTAATTCTACAATCATTAGTCAAATCACATTACCTCTCTACATGCGAAAACCCATAAAGTTTCCCCACTGCTTGGAAGGGAAAAAAAAATCTTTGAAATGTTATTCAAAGCTCTGCCATCTAGCACGACCTCATATCCAGCTCTTTCTCCTACTTCATTGCCCCAAACATCCCATACTGAGGCCACAAAAAATCTTGCAATTTCTCTAAAACTGTTCATTTAGCTCTTTGCTCAAGATGTTCTTTCCTTTTAGACTGCCCTTCTCTCTTGGAAAGTGCACAATTGCTTAAAGCAATGCATCTGAATTCAAGTACACTTGTGTGATATTGATCAAATTACATTGACCTCAGTTTTCCTATCTTTACATTAGGCACAATAATTATATGTATCTCTTAGAGCTTTTGTGATGTTGGAGAGATGATACATTTAAAAGAGCTTAGCACGATGCCTAACAAGTTCGAATTTTAGTTTGTCATTGCTATTGCTGTTAATTTACTTATGTTTATCAAATACTACTCATTCCTGAAGGACCTGTTAAAATGGCACTTTCCCGTGGAAATTTCCTCAATTTTCTTAGCCTGAACCATCAGTAACTTTTCCCTTCACTTCTATCCAATAAGTCTGTCATGCTGCTTTGCATTCTACTAAGTTCCCTATATATACATCCTTTCAACCTGCCCCCCACCATCACTGCCCCCCCACACACACACACGGTGGCAAACTCTTATTCATTTAGGTCCATCTGGGGCTCCAGCTAAAAGCTTCAACTTAGTACCTTGAGATCAAGTGAAACCCCTCTTTTTTCATACCTAAGCCCCTACTGACGACACTGCTCTCAATGGTATTTGAGGCCACAGAAAGCCTTTTCATTTTCTATTTTCACTCCTGTTGCCAGAATAAATGGCTACTTCTCCTTCACTTCCCTACTCTTCAAATTTGCCCCTAACTACACTAAACTCTCACTTATCAATTTTAAAAAAATTGTTTAATGTTTACATTTTAATTCCCTGGAAATCGCAGTTTTCTCTTAAAATTTTCCTTACAAACTGTGAGACCCATTTTATGGTGACAAAATAATAAAGGATTTGAGAAGCCCTGGAATAATATCAATAAATATAAGATGAATGATCGCAAATTATATATTTGGATCTGTTAAAGTCCGAACATTTCTAATTTATAAGGTATACCTCATCCAAGAAATATAATTTTTCCAAAGAAATTCATGGTCTAGAGGTAAAGTATTTTGAATGTCAAAAATTGCACATTTTGATCATTTTTCATCAGGGTAAAATGAACTGTCAAACTAATAAAATTGGGCTTGCTAAAGATATTTTCACATTCCAATTAAAGAAGAGTGAAGCTAATGAAAATTTTGCCGAGGTAAAGACTCTAGTTTTATGTCCAGACTCTGAACTTCATGCTTTCATTTTTGCTAGAGTAAATCCTAAGGAAGGTAAACACAAACTGAACCTTATAATTTCACCTCCATGATTTTTTTCCTCCTCAAGTACTTTCAAGTTCGAAATAAGCTTAATTTGCAGGAAGTTGAAAATAATTCGGTTTATCCACACATTTGGGGGATCTGCATACAAATATTTACTGAACATGAAAATTCAATGTCCTAACATAAACCATCTGACTTTAGGAAATTGAATACATACAGCAATAATTAACAACAGATGAAAATTTTACATTCTCGGAGTTCCCATTTTGAATTTGAGCATGCCCTTCGGGGTAGGTACTCATTAGGACAATGTGGGCTTTTGAGAAACATGTTTTCATTGCTAAATTCTGTTTCTATAGCTCCACTCAAACACAGAGGAAAACATTATTCTCTGAAACGAAGTGCGGTTAAAAATAGAAAGCAAATTAGTAGCCAATTGTTGGGATTTCCTGAGTCGAACTTTGATCCTATCCAAAAAGTTGTTACTGTGAAATCTTTCTTTTTAGCTAAAACAAATGAATAGCTAAATGAAACAGTAATAGAAGTACCACAGTGGTGGAAGTTATGAAGTTCTCTGCACTTCCTAGGGAAAGAAGATAGAGTTTGAACTTCAGCTTTATATGATGGTGTTTCTCAGATTCCACATTTTAAATCATCTAGGTTATCGATGTCTATTACTGATTCACGGAATTACAGAATTATGAAATCCAACCATTTTATTTCACAAGTGAAGAAAATTAGTAATTTGTCCAAGGTTAAATTTCTAATTATTTGCAACATTGGGACAAGATCACCTGAACTTCCAGCTTAGTGTTCTTTTTATTCCAAAACACGTGTGCCGTAGCTCTCTTACCAGAATCACACTACAGATTACAGGACCCTGAAGGAAGAGAGAAGAGAGCCCAAGTATACAGAGCAAATCATCCATGTTGGCAGACCCTGAAATCGGCAGTAAAGAGCCCACACCCCTCCCACTCCCACTCTGAGAATGCGCCCAAACACTTATGAGAGATGTCTGGGGCAGGAATGGCCAGAGCCCAACCTTAGGAAACCAGAGTGGATGTGAACAGGTACTAGAGAGTTCTCTCTGGAGCCATGCTAGCAGAAGAAACCTCACCTGCCACCAGAGGAAGGAAGGATGTTTGCTACAGGCTGGAGCTACAAGCTTTTCTCTGCCTGCGACTTTCAGCTTCGCTGGTAGGAATAAAGCCTCCTGTATCAGTCTGCTCAGCTGCCCTAACAAAGTACCACAGAATGTGTGGCTTAAACAACAGAAACTTCTTTTTTCACAATTCTGGAAGCTAGAAGTCCAGTATCAAAGTATTAGCAGAATTGGTTGCTTCTGAGGCCCCTCTCCTAAATTTATAGATGGCTGTCTTCTCTTTGGGCTTTCACATGGTCTTCCTTCTGTATATTTTTGTGCCTTAATCTCCTCTTCTTACAAGGGCACCAGCCATACTGGATTAGGGCCCACCAGCCATACTGGATTAGGGCCCACTCATTTTAGCTTACTTTGTTCTTTAAAGACCTTATTTCCAAATATAGTCACATTCTGAAGTACTGGGGTTAGGAATGCAATGTATGAATCGGGGGGATACAAGTCAGCCCATAACACCTCTTGAACATATACAGGAAGCAAACCAAAAAACCCAACAGCTTGTCTTCTTTGCTTTATCGCTTGCCTCTACTAACCGCCCTAGATGCAGATTCATGTTGGTGCTGCTCTTGCCTGTCTCTGCCAGCCTTCCTCTAAATCCAGGAAATTGCCCATCAGTAACCTTCCAGGAAAAAAACATACTTTTCGTTCCTCTCTCAATCTCTCTGCTCTCTCTCTGTTTCTCTCTCTCTCCTCTCTCTCTCTCTCTCTCTCACACACACACACACACACACACACACACAAATGACACTGCTCCCTCTCTTACCCAGATTTACACTACAGATCCAAGTCTCAATTCTATAAACATAAAAGAGAATCATAAGAACTTCTAAAGAGCCTATAGAGAAATCCACTGGAGAAAAGGTCCCACTTAACCCCACACTGTAGTGACAGAGCTCTAAGATGACCCCCCAGATTTTATCTCAGTTGTTATTCAATCAAACACTAATCTATATACACCATGAAGGGGCTTTGCAGATGGAATTAAGGTCACCAACGAGCTGACTTTAAAATACAGAGAATATCCTGGGTTATCTGGGTGGGCTCCAGATAATCACATAAATTCCTAAAAGCAGAAGTGGAAGGCAGAGAGTCTCTCAGAGAGGCACTGTAGGAGAGATGGGGCAGAAGAGGAGATTAGAGGGATTCAAAGTGTGAGAAGGACTCTACCTGCCATTGCTGGCTTCGAAAATGGAGAAAGGGGGGCCATGAGCCAAGGAATATGGGTGGCCTCTAGCAGCTGAGAAGGACCTCTGGCAAAGATCCAGCAAGACAATGAGGATGTCAGTCCTACAAATGCAGAAAACTGAATTCTGACCCATAAAACTGTGAGATAATAAATTCGTATTATCTTAAACTACAGTTTATAGTAATTTATTACAGTAGCAATAAAAACTAATATACCCACCCGGTTATTAAATGTAATTTCCTCACATTGGTCCCTTTTAAAAACAAATTTTTTCTCATGTCACCTAAACTCACATCATTCTGAGTGGTAGGTATCTCTATTTGCCACTAATTGAACTAAAGTTAAGCTAAAATTCATGCAGCTCTCTACAAGTGACATCTAGAATAAGCAGCTCGCATCCTGAACATGACACCACACTCATATACATCCACGGTTGTATTCTCTGCCCTGAACTTTCCCCATGACTGTGAAGGGCTGACTGTACTCTCTGGAGATCACAGATTTCTCCAGGAACCTCTGCTCTGCAGACAGATCCTGAATCGGATCCCAGAAGGAACTGTCCTGGCCTGCCACGATGTTTTTTATGATGCTCACTCTTGCGACCTCACATAGTACTTGGCAATAAGAATGGCAGGGATATTTTTAAACACTACCTTGAACGAAACGAAGTGAGAGTTCAGAAAAGTGCACACCATCCAATGCATAAAAATAGCAACTGAAAAAAGAAACAAACCACCTTTAGGCAAGAACCTCCTGACAGAACAACTAAAGGGCACAACACTGTTTTTGGCACAAGAGTCCTAGGAGAGACATTGTTCCAACCCACCTCCAGGGCACCACCACCCCAGAAGGCCCTTCCCAGCAAGAAGCCATGCCTGTAACTATGAGGAGCTGGGATCTATTCTTCTAGGACAGAGAGTCCTTAAAACCAGTTACACACTCCCACGAGGCTGCAGCATTTGTTCTCTGCAGGGTCACATCAGAGTAAATTGCCCTCCAGCCGAAGGTCCCAGCTCCACTTTGTGGGGGTCTCTCCTAATGGGTTATGAATCTGCTTCCTTACCCTTCAAACCCTAGGAAGGTGATGGGCCCAGTGTTACTATCCTCGAGATGCTTCACTATTCCTTATGGCTTTCCTCACCCACCCAGGCCTTTGTAAAGAGTGTTTGTGTTCAACTCTCCTCAAATATTATCATTTGCAGGTGCTGACACCCTGACTGACGCATCATCCTTCATCTTAGCTTAAATGTCACTTCCTCAGAGAAACAGACCAACAGACTTGGTTGCCCTGGCACTCTATTAGTTTATAGCACTTACCAAGGTTTGTAATTACATTGATTTCTGTATTTAATTTCTCTCCTCTCCTCCTCCTCCTCCTGCTCCTCCTGCTTCTCCTCCTCCTCCTGCTCCTCTTCCTCCTCTTCCTTCTCACTCCCCACTCTCTTACTATACTGTAAGACCCTTGAGGGCAAAGGCATGTCTTCTTATTCTCCCTTAGACACAGTAACTAGCTCAGTGTTTCTCACATTCTAATAAATAGTGGTTATTATTGGGCCCAGCATTTAACTCTATCATCCTATTATTGCCTGTATTCTTACTGAGTCCTTTTCCCTCAGAAAGAAAGCCCTGATTGTATCTCTCTAATCTGTATCGCTGCCCTGCATGCAGAGGTGATTAACAAATGTTTGTGGCACTAAATTGAAGGCCTGCAGGGAGTCATCTACTCATTTAAGAAGATGGTTTTTGATAATATTCACTTTGGCTCAGATTTTGGAAAAATACTACAGATCAAATACATACTAAGAATGGTGAATGAACTGTCTGGGGGAAAGAATACACTGTTCTTAGAGTTACATTTATTTTTCTTTATGATATGAAATTCTTTTATCTTTTGTGAAGACACATGAACTTAATTAAGTTGAAGAGATTATATTCCCTTTCTATGCAGTTTCAAAATGTCTTTCCCCAAAATTGATACCCCTCAGTTGTTTTAAATGTCATTTTGTTTAACATTTCTTGTCTTAAAATTAGTAAAGAAAACAGAAATAAAATAACACGGATATATAAGTATATCCTGAAAGGAATTATAACAACTAATGTGGAAAGATGAAGATCCCAAAGGTAGGGCTTGCAATGAATGACAGGTGAAATTTTTCAAAGCCTATGAGCTTTTTTATTGCTCTGCTCACTCAGCGTATGCCTTAAATGAGTATAGCGGAGTAGATCTTTGTAAAGCAGCTTGTGTGTTCCCATTGGAACAACACTATAATTTAAGATTGTGTCCTCCATTATAAGACTTAGCATACACATGATCTAAATAATAACATAAGTGATCCCAACGTACTAATGAGTACATAGATTATAGATTATAAATAATAATAATAATAACTTGTAGAATCATGACTTTGGCCTAAACTAATCATTTAGCTGAGATGTTATGAACAGTAATGAAACATTAGTGACAACAATTTTCTTACCTTTTTTTAATATTTAAAAGAACTCATTATGCATGATTTACATAGCCAATTATCTTTAAAAAAACAAAACAAAAAAAACTTTCCAGTGATGTTTACACAAATGCCCATTCCTTACTTGCTTATGTGTTTGCAGGCAGAGAGATTAAAATTTTACCCATTAATATCACAGGATTGTCCTTTTCAAAATAACCACTGCAAGATCTAAATATTTGTATTCAAATTAAGGACTTTAGTTGCAAGAGGAGATTCATGGAACTGATATTCATCTTCATTATTTCTTTTTCTTCTATCACGTGGTAGAACCTCAGGAGTAAAAAAGCAAAAGAGATTTACATCAAGTGGGTTAAGTGTCCAAAGGATTAGAAGTGGAACTCAGAAAAAAAGATTTGGGGGCCAATTCCAAGGCAAATGATGCGATCAAGTTTCTTTTGCTTTATTTGATTTGGATCACAGATCTAACAAACGGCAGAGTTGAGGTGGAGGTGGAGACGCTAGCTCAGCTGAGGCCTGGCCATACAGCCCTCTTCGTTCCTAGTAAGAGGTTTCACCACCATCCCATAAATGTTAGGTAGCTTCTCCCCACAATCCCCCAAAAATTAAAGTGAGAGACAATGGAGAACATGTGTGTATGTGTTTTAAAAGAAAATGTCACCATTATTGAGGTTGTTTCCTATATTTTCTACTGCTGAAAATTCTCGGAAAACTTGCCATTTCTGGAAATTAATATGTAAGAATCATGTCCTCTTCCATCATCAGTTTCCCAGGAAATGCCCCCTGATTACGGCCCAGAGATGGGACTTCAGAAATAGCATTGGAAAATCATGTCCTAAAATATGTTTGGTGATTGAGATCTCCCCAACCCCCATCCCAGAAGACAGCTAAGATAATGAGAGCTGCCCCTATTAGATTCAACATAAACTTCGCTGTGAGACCTGGCGTCTCTCCTCCCCGTTTCTAAATGCTTTTCAGTTTCCTCCAAATTACTGTACTAAATGCCAGATCTTGAACAATAAGTTTCCAAAATGAGAAAATGGAGACTTAGCCACTAGAAAAGGCAAAAGACATGAACTGTATTTAAAAAGAGGAAATTGACTATTGGCTTAATAAATATGTTTACTCTATTGAGTGAGGCAAATATAAGCTTGGATGACAATCCCGAGTTAAAAAGAGACTGTAATGGGACTATCTCTTGACCTCTAATTACAGCAAGTTAGATCAGGAGATGTCTCTTATGAGCAAGAGATGGCAGGAATCAATGACTCCATGAAATGGCTTTTGCTTTACCCTCCTCACAGTGTGCTCAAAGTTGTCTACATTAAAAACCAGGGCTTGTGTTCTGGGCAAGACATACTATCTCTTGAGCTTCCCTTCCTCGCCTGCAGGATAAAATGAATTTCAGCTTGAGGAGTTTGTTAAAGATGTAAGTTACCATGCCTCATTCTGAGAGATTTTGATTCAGTAGGTCTTGGTCAGGAATCTTATTGTCCATACATATAGTTCTCAGATTTCATATTATACACAGCATAATAGGTGTGTGTGCTTTTCTTTTTAACTTTGAATCTTTACCTCTCTAATTCTTTTTTAATTTTTAAATATTGCGAAATGTGGAATGTATATTTCCTGTTGACAAAGTATAAAATAGATGCAGATTTGAGCAATGTACATAAAGAGGAAAAATATATTAATATCCTTTAACTTAATTTTAATCAAAGAATCTATTCTAAGAAAACAATCCCAAGGGCAGATGGACTTTTGCACAAAGATATTCACAGACACATTATTTTTGTAGGGGGGGAAACCCCAAAATGACAAAACAGAACAATAGTTGAGTAAATCCATAAAATATCATAAAGTAGCTAATTAGTATGGATAAATTGCAATAATGGATTTTTTATGATACAATTAAGTTCTAATGTTACATGAAACAATAATATATAAATATAGATGTACAATAAATCTTATCTATATAAAGAAAAAATAAGTGCATAGAAAAAGACAAGGAAGAAATAAAATAATAGCAATGGTGGGTACTGGTTCTTATACTGACCTAACTTTAATGAAGCCCACTGAAGAGAGAAAAAGCACACCTTTTTAAAAATCTTGAAACCAACTATTTGATCTCTCACATAAGAGCTTACTAAATGACAATGCTCTCCCACTCCAGCCAAAATTGCCCAGTCTATACATCTTCCCTGGCACCCTATGATCCAGCCAGAATGGTACAGGAAAACAAGGCCACATGATAATCACAGTAAAGGTGTGCTCTTTTCTTTTTTTATTTCTTTTGTTTTTGTTGTTTTTTTTTTTTTTTTTGCAACCCTCTAGCCTAAAACTCATAAAGTCATAATCCCAGAGGCAAGATGCAGTCAGAGGGTCCACACACCTGTTTTAATAGGTTTTAGTATTTAGGTGTGATAAGGCCAACAGATCAGAAGATGACTGGCTTTGAAAAGACAGCTTATTATACTCACAGACCCCAAAAAAGGGAATATACATCATGCCACAGGGGCCACACAGGGAAGCACCAGGGTTGGTCATGAGGCATAAGGAAAGGGGGAAGTGTGGGCCAGCACCTTTATTACGGTTTCTGCAAGAAGGAATAGGCCAGGCAAGGTAGACAAGCTTAGGATTGACTGGTCTGAATAATTTCATCAGGTTCAGGGGCACGGGGGCCTGGTACCTGACCCTGGGTGATTAGGGCAGGTACAGCCCGGTCCAGAGTGTGAGGGCCCGATAAGGTAGGTGGTTGAAGTGTGGACTTAATTACCTGACTAAAACAGGGAACTGACTGGCCTCTAGCCAGGGCCTCAAAACTGGGTCAAGACAACATTTAAAAGATTCCATTACAACAACTGTAAACAGTTGCAAAATATAGACCATTACTTGAAACTCTCTAACATTATGGCGGGGGTGGGGCGGGTACATTCAGAGATTACAGCAATATTTTTTTTAAATAAACCTTTTATTTCCTTACCCATTTCTCTCACATGACAGATCAGCTATCCTCAAAATACCTTGAGGTGAGGAACTTCTCCAAACATTAGTTATTTCCCTCTCCCCAACTTGTCTCCAGAAAAGCCTAAGAACACATCTGGGAAAGTAAACACTCCTAAATGAGCAGATTAGGGAAGAGACTGACTCCTGCCCAGCTAGAATGTGGAGAAAGTCAAGGTGTGCTCTGGAAATCTGAATAAACTCTGTTGACTGTACCAATGTCAATGCCTGGTTTTGATAATGTTCTATAGTTATGCCAGGTGTTACCATCAGGGAAAACTGGGTTCAGGGTACACAGGACATTCCTTACATTCTTTTGCAGCTTAATGTGACTACATAATTATTTCAAAATGAAAATATAAAATCAAAACATAATTATCATAATAAAATCTAAGAGAAATATTTTATTTTTTATTTCAACCCATCGCAGACCATATTTAGTCTATCAGCTTAGCAATTTAAAAAAGAATTCTCTGACAAAAAGTATATTTGATAATTACACACCGATGTTCATAACAGCAATATTCACGGTGGCCAGGACATGGAAGCAACCAAAATGTCCTGCAATGGATGATTGGATAAAGAAGCTGTAGTACATATATACAATGGAATATTACTCAGCCATAAGAAGAAATGAAATACTGCCATTTGCAACAACGTGGATGGACCTCTAAATAATCAATGCTAAGCGAAATGAGCCAGACAGAAAAAGTTGAAAATCACATGATATCACTTATATGTGGGATATAAACCTAAAAGCAACAAACGAACAGGACAAACAAATAGAGACTCATGGACATGGACAATAGACTAGTGGTTACCAGAGGGTGGGGGAAAGGGGGAGGTAGATCGAATAAAAGGGATCAAATATGTGGTGACAGAAAGAAATCTAACTATGGGAGGTGAACACACAATGCAATATATATATATGCTTTACTGTTAAATTGTACACTTGAAACTTATTGGATTTTGTTAACCAATGTCACCATAAGAAATAATAAAATTTTTCAAAGTATATTAAACATTCAAAGGGTCTTTCGGAAGCTGTTGAAGTCACTTTCCTGGAAGACGTGAAATGTGGGCGTGTTCTGTGTGTATGGGGTACGATGGAGGAATTGTGATCCTGTTGGGGCGGAAAACAGGACGCACTCATCTCTAGGGATGTCCTTTCTCCACACTGTTCCCATCAGTGGAAACTAGACACACCTTCACTAAGAACAGAAAGAACTGGGTGTTTGAAGGGGCACTCTTTTCCACATCCCTATCATACACATGCTGAGTACTGAACAAAATGAAAAATAAGAGAAATACTTTGTGGGGGGAAGTAAATATCAACTTTATTACCGATAAGACTGATATTAGAAGATGTGGCCTATACTGCTCACAAGTGGGCTTCCTCATGTTGAGCCGCTGCAGGCCTCCCACACAGAAGGCACACTCCCTTCAGACAGCTCTCTCCCAAGAGACAAAAGGAGGGGAAAGGCATGAAGTCCTCCTGCTCAGTTTATCCTTCCAAAGTGAGCAGTCGGAGTAAGTCACTCTTCCTTCCCTGGGTGACTGAGCGAGTGAGTGAGTGAGTGAGTGAGTGAGTGAGTAAGGAGCCAGGTGTGTTACTAGTGGAACTCGAATTACATGCCAGGAAACAGTGAAGAAAACTTCCCAACCACCACAGTATTAGCATCCTTGGCTGCCATAACAAGTTACCACAAACTGGGTAGCTTAAAACAACACAAATTACTCAGCAGAACCATGCTCCCTCTCAGGGTACTGGTTAAGAATTCTTCCCTGGCTCTGCCCAGCTTCCGGTGGCTGTGGCAATCCTTGGTGTCCCCAATGTCTGCCTCCATTATCACATGACGTTGTTCCTCTATGCGTGTGTGTTCACATGGCCTTCTTATAAGGACACCAGTCATTGGATCTAGGGCCCACTCTAACCCAGTGTGACCTTGAATTTACTAAATACATCTGTGAAACCTTACTTCCAAATAAGGCCATATTCTGTGGTTCTGGGTGGACATGAAGTTTAGAGGACGCTGTTCAACCCACGACAACCACCGCCACCAAGAGCAAGTGGGCTTATGGTCTTTTAGAAACACAGTCATTCCATAGCACACTGAAGGCATCATCATAAATATTTTCTCCCTTGAAGCATCTCCATAGGGGAGAGCTAGTTAAAGAGAACATAATCAATAAAACTGATCATAAACATTAGAAAAGCAGTCATATCACTGTTGCAGACAGAAGAACACTGTAGACAAGAGCCAGGCCTAGACCCATCTGTGCTGCCTTTGTTATAGTAGGAGGGTCCCATGGATTTTGACGTGATAAGGGAATAAGATGCAGGAGTAGGATGCAGTATTACATATTGTTGGTTCTGAATATTGTCACTAGGAAAGAGCCCAAATAAGAATTGTATCATACCCATTTTGTTTGGTATGTTATAGGACTATTACACAGAGGCAGATAAGAGTTCTCTCCCATGTCATATCTAACAAGCAGAGCATATATCACATCTAGAGGGAAGTAAAGGAAGGAATCCATGAGAAGTGCAGCTACTTGGTTTTGCCCTGTAGAATCACCAGAATCTCAATCTCACTGATTTGTGCAAGGTCCATCCAGCCAGGTACCTACCTGTCCACCCACTTATGTACTCACCTATTCACTCACCCCTCTAACAATCAGCCAAACCAAGAACAAATTTAACTTTAACTTGGGACTTGATGTAGATGTCCAAAGGAATTCTGATACCAACTTTTAATTCCTCTTCCTAAAGAATTGCTAACTCTAATACTGTGGCTAACAGACCATTCCTATCCAGTCTAGTCCTCTTCCATCTGTTTTATGTTCCCCTTATTCCATATCATCTACACTGAGATGTCTACTTTTTTTATCAGGCCCCTTGTTATCAAGTAGTCACAGATATTTTATGAGTCTTTTATGAACTTTTCCAAGAAAAGTCTTTCAGTACAAAATGTTCCGTCGATGGATAGTTAAAGAAGGCCTTGTTTGTTCTCAGTGTGTAAATTACTGGATTCGGTTTTTATTTCTTAATGAAGAGAGCTTTGTTATGCAAAAATTCTCCATCTCTCTCTCACCTGTCCTCTCTGGGTCTGTATCTGGACTCCCTCCAGTAACTGTGGCCCCATCATTAGTGCCTTGGAGAGTTATTGCATGGCACCAGGTTATAATCTGGAGATCCACCAGCAGGAGATGCCATCAGCTATGTGTTGTTGGCTACACAGTATTTTAAAAAGACGGACTTTATTGCCAACTTTTTAAATTAGAAGAATTCACATCAAAACCAACATTTTCTTTAGGTCCTTGTGAAAACTTAGAAGTTCTGGCAACAATGAGCTAGAGGTAGTAATAACTGCTCCCCTTAAATGAAGAATGTGTTTCTATCATTTGCATAAACCACCTGGCCACTCGAGGAATCTGGGTCCAATCCCTGGCTTACCACCTCATTCCTAATATTATGTAGGTTCGTGCATAGATAAAATAATATGCAACATCACTAATGCTGTGATTGGTACATAAGACTGGTAGGCAGCCTTTCTCCCATGCCACACATTCCAGATTGTATACATTCTGTCACTAACTGTGGGGAGTCCTGATGCATTGCTGACAAAGCATCTCCCCTGACACTCATGTCCAGCCTTGGGGACCAAAGGCTTTCTGCTCTGAGTTGCCTCTGCCTATGCAGGCTCATTGCCACCTTCAGCAGCTGACCTCTTTTAATCTGAAACAGAATGGTGAGAGGTATCTAAGAGTATGAGGACTTTCTTTAATCTCCTTACAACCCTATCTTCTGTTTCTTCTGACTTTTCTCCCCTCTTCCATTTTGCCAGAGAGTCACTTCCTTTAGAAGCTTTTACCTCTCAACCAATCTAAAGCCTACGCTTAGCACAGCGCACTTACACATATCTAGTATCACATTGTCATAGATGCGCTATAATCGGAGAGTAGAACTCGAGATTTTGGCGAGTTGGAGGATAGCACCATTTGGTGGGACAACCTTCTTCTTTTCTTCCCCAATATCACCCGTTCCCTGCATCAGAGGCAATCTCACATGTTGTCGTTCTTAGAAAAACAGCCGAGTGAAACTAAGCCAAAGTGTCAGAAAAATAGAGTAACAGTGGATCATATTTATTGGGGTGGGGGACACTTTTCTTACATAATAAAAAAGTCTAGAGGTAGATAAACCAAGGCAGGTTCTTTTTGTTGTTTTACTCCAAAGTTTAGGAGCCCCCTCTCCCTCTCTAGCCAAGGACTTCATGTTCGCTGACCCACACAGACTTTACTTGGTCAGAAGAATTTGTTGTTTGCATAGTAATGTGTTGAACAAAGTGAAGCCTGCTCCAGGCTTTGCAGGGGAACTCATTTTACTAATCATACCTGTTTTAATATAAAAGTTTACATTTAAATCATCATAAATTTTTAACCATGCAGCTGGTGGAAACTATTGCTCTCCTTCCTAAAGTTTTCAGGATTACAAAGACCAACAAACGCAGCCAACAAACGCAGAGTACCTGAATCCATTTGCAATGTTTGGGCTTTCTGTGCACTACAACAAGAACTACCATGTAGTCCTTAAAAGGTCACCCTCTTTCCCATCACCTGCTCCCCAGGATGCACCTCTGCAATACTGCATTCTCAGAAATCTCAAGAAATCCTGAGACCTTAGCAAAAGCTGCACACTGGTGCTTTAAAATGAACACAATAAGCATCAACATCATTACATATTAGCTACGTCTGTGCATGCCATGTAGGTTGGAAGTGAATCATCATTCAGAAATTATTTTGGTACAAAAGTTAAACATAAAGACTCCACCAAATAAACAGTTTTTATAAAAAGGTTTCATGTGACAAAAGTCCCTTCTCTGGCATCAACTCCCGGAAATGATAAATATGACTCATTAGCATAGAACAACTCATATTCTAAACAGAGTGCAATCGCTCCCGAGGAACCCATCCTTATCTCTCGGCCAAGAGGCCAGCCTGGGGGATGACGCAGCATCCTTGGCTCTGTTGTCCTTATCTGATCAGGTTCTGTCTCAAAACTGAGCTGGATCACTTCCGCTCTGCAAAATTATGGTCCAGCTCGATCCCCACTGCTTTCATGAGAACGTTACCAAATACTTCCACCCACAACAATCTCCCTTCCAGGAGGTCAAAGCATTTGTCCAGCTTGCTTACTGCCCACTATTATGCACTGTCTTAACAGTTAATGTCCTAAATATTTCTCTCCCTATAACTGAGACTCATGTATTCCAAATTCCAACATAACAGGATTTATCACCAGAATTTCTTTTCTGGTTTATATGAATAATGAATTATGCAAGATGAAAATTACTTGTATTGATAAAAATTAGCAAAAGAGGAGAGAAAAACTTAAGGAATAATAAAGAGAAGTGAAGCAGATGGGAGAGAAGGAATGGGAGTTCTGTGAAGACAATAATTAACATTAATTTAGTCCCATACACTGTGCCAAGCAGCTCACATGTATTATCATTTAACCATCACAATCCCCATGAGGTATGTACTTCTCAGTAAACTCATTTATACAGTTGAGGATATAGAGGGCTAGGAAATATTGCAAAATCACCAACTAATCTTCTTTTCTTCTGGGCTCACAGCAAACTATGCTTTCGTAGTGGATCGAATAATTGGCCCATTTCTTTACCTCTCCCCATGTCCTCACTCTTTGCCAATGACTATGAAATTCCTGCCACTAGAGGTGGGGTCTGCTTGCCTGCCCCTTGATTTCAGGCTTAGCCATATGACTTAGCCATGTGACATCATGAGCAGATGTGACATAATTGCCTGGTCTTGTCTTCCTATAGTGGGTGAATGGTGTTCCCCCAAAATTTGTCTACTTGGAACCTGAGAATGTGACCTTATGAGGAAATAGGATCTTTGCAGATGTAAGTAAGGATTGAGATGAGATCATGCTGAAGTAGGGTAGACCCAAAATCCAATGAGAGTACCCTCATAAGAGACAGAAAAGGACACACAGATATAGAAGAGAAGGCCACAGAAGATGGAAGCAGAGTTTGGAATTGTGTCTCCACAAGCCAAGGGACACTTGGAAGCACTAGAAGCCAGGAAAAAGTAAGGAAGGAGTCTTCCCTAGAGCCTTCAGAGGGAACGTGGCCGTATTGACACCTTCAACTTCCAGACTTCAAAACTATAAGTAAATAAATTTCTCTTATCTTAAGCCACCCAGTTTATCGTACTTTGCTATGGCAGCCCGAGGAAACTAATATACCTCTTATGCTCCTGCCATCACCTCAAGAAGAGCTTCCTCCAGGTAGCTGCTGCCCTATGACCCGAGACCCCAGTATGAACACTTGGGGAGTGGACCTGAGCCCAAACCGCCCAGCCAAGACTATCCTAGATCAGCCAGGCTGCAGTCAACCTGCAAAGCCATGAGTGTGACAAAAAACAAAAAACAAAAAAAAAACGCTTACTGTTTTACAAGCCAATGCATTTGGGGTGGCTTCTGAAGTAGCATTGTTATTCTAATAACTAACAGCTACAATTTCCAAGGCTCCTTATTGACTTCAAACTTTCCATTCTCCCATTACTGCTCTCTACATATTACCTTATACTTCACTGAAACTGGACATTGGGCTCTTTCTTAAACATGCCTTGTGATTTCCTGCTTCTATATCTTTGTTTCCCATTGATCTCCATTCCTTCTAATCCAGTAAATCTTTCATGCCCCAGCTCAAATACACTTTCTTCATGAGTTTTGTTCTCCCCTTTCCCTCAGCCACACTCAACGAAATGTATGACCTTCCCTCTTTCATTCCCAAGATACTTTCTTTGTGTTTCTTTCATGTCATGTGTCATCATATGCCTTTTATCATAATTATTTGGACATTTGACTAATCCAATCACACAATGTAAGCTTGTTGAAGGCAGAGAGAGATTGTGTCTTCCTCAACTTTTTAACACATACATGGTGTGTGGCATGTGCAGTGGATTATAAACAAATGTTCACTGATTATTTAAGTTTAGCATGTGTATGTTTTATCTCTCCCATTAAATCTTTGCTATATCCTTCATAGCACTTACCCAGTGTCCTGTACAGGAGCAAGTACTCAACAAACATTTGTGAAATGAGTAAGGTAGCAGATTGGATGGATGGATGGATGGATGGATGGATGGATGGATGGATGGATGGGTGGGAAAAAGGAAGGAAGGAAAGATAGATGAAAAAAATGAATAGATGGAGAGAATTTATACATTTCTCTAAAGTTCTTTGGCTATTAGTTCTTCTAGTCTTTGGCCTAGTTGCCAACTCACTTTGAAAGAAGCAATACTCCTCAGTGTCCACTGATAAAAAATAGGGCAGAGAGGGAATTTTTGACCCATTTTTGACAAACACATAAACCCAACCCTCCTTCCTGGAAGACACAAGCTGTTTGGGAGGGGATGTCTATTGAGCCATGTGAATGTAGCTCTGACAGCAGAGAATGACTGAGAGCTACCAGCTGGGGCAACAGTGACCTCCTGCTCAGCCACTGCCCAGAGCAGGCCCTAGTCCTCTTATGTGAATGACTCCACTAGATTTGCTCTTGGATAACAAATGCAGGATTAACTGTATAAAAAGCCTAAGAAGCAGCCAATCTGGCCAGGCAGGCCCTAAACAAAATCAAAGAGGAGGTAAACATGTTTACAGTGACCTCTACTTATACTTTCCACCCAGTTTCCCCACCTTTCTAAACCTCATTTCATCCCACAGGGATCCAAGGTGTTTATGCTGCCTTGTTCCTGTGATGGAAGAAATCTTATAAAGCAGATAAAAACTAATTTACAATGACATGCTGGTGCCCTCTCAAGAGGGATTCTATTTTAAAACAGGCTCACCGAGAAAAGACAATGTAAATCCAAGGAACTGATTCTAATACTGAAATGTTTAGTGTTATTTCTATCTGTCTCAACCAGACAACAGAGTTTAAAGCTGACCATGGATCCACATGTATTTTAGATATGGTAAGTCCACGCAGGCAGTCATTGAAAGAACTGATCCTATAAGGATGAGGCAGGTCATGACCTGACCCAGAATATACTGTTACAGTGCTGACCCAGCAAGAACTTCAAGGCCTAGAATCTGGACCTCAGAGAATTTGTTGCTGAGGGTGCAAATTTTTGCATTATATACTCAAATAAGATATTTCTGGATGCTGGGGTATAAAAGGCAGTTGACTCTGTGCTCTTCCAAACTGACAGACTTAATACTTATCAAGGTTGGCCAAGGCCAACAAACTGTCGGGGCACCTCCATGAAATAAAAAACAACCAGTAAGGATCTACATCCGCTCATGTACTATATTATGTGTATTTTTTACACTGCTGATAAACCATCATAGGAGAAAATCAAGTAAAAGCACCAAGAACCAAATCCCAGGCATCATTTTCACCAGTCCTGGAACACACACCAGTCTCTGCAGTCTAGTCTAGCACAGCAGTTACTGCCAACGAAGTTGTAATGAGTGTTAGGTTTATAACACTCTAAACTAAACTACAGTTACAGGTTATCACTATAGCATCTATGAAGATCATAGGAAGGGCAGAGCCCGTTTTTAAACCCTGTATAGAAAAGGTTTATCCAGTTTGTTTGTCCCAAGGTTAACTGAGTATCCTACTCTCCCATATCTTCTGAAATAATTGGTGTGGCAATTTAGAATTATGAGGCATGCCTAAACCCTAACATGCCTTCAGAATAATCCAAAAATATTAAATGTTCAGTGGAATTTTACTATTAATGTATTTTATTGTATTCAGTTTTTGAAAAATTGCCACCCTATATGTATATGTTGTGTTATAACTAACAATTCCTTATAACCAAAGCATTTATTAACCAGGAGTGTCACCTCAAATCCTCAAAAAAACCCTGCAAGTTGGGGGTTATTATTTTTTCATTATTAACATAATTATTATTTTATAAGTTTGAAAACTATGCTAATCAACTTCCTGGAAGCCATCGCAGCTAGTAAATGATGGTTTCTATGACTCAAATCCAGGTCTTCTAGCTCAATAGTTGACGTTCGCACTGGACTGTGACTCTTCAGCAAAATCTTCCATCATGGTCCTATTTTCTGCTAGGTTGGTGGTCCTGTGGAATCATGCAATAAGTTCTCTGTTGTGCATATTACCCTCAGCAAACCCCAAACAGCCAAGGATATGCTGATCAGTGCACTCCGCCTAACTCTGAAGCCCTAACAAAAGCTTATAGCCCCAATAAATATTCTCTGAACAAGCGAATTTATCAGAACCCTAGACTATACATGCTCATTTACAGAGCCTTAGTCACTTTCTAGGAATGAGGAACATTTTAGAGTACATATACACACATACACACACATTGTGTATCTGTGTAAGAGTGTATGTGTGCCAGTTTACCTTTTTCAATCAATTACCAACAAAATTCTCCAGGGGCTAATCAGGTCCTAATGTGTGTGAGGTGTCAAATTATAATTTAGGGATCTCTGATGCTCATGAACCCCACAATTACTTTCAATGACTAAACTGGAGGTGTTGACAGCCACATAAAATATCTTGTTCCATCAACATCTTTCTAAAATACAGTGAAAACTGCACCTGCAACTTGGATTCGTTAATCTGTGTCACTGCCTTTTTGAAAAGCACTAATAAATGTCAATGGCTGAAGGATCAAGATTATAGGCTTCTTTCTTCTCATAGAAAACTGCTACTATCTACTGGCTGGAAACCAGCAGCATGTCATTAGCTGGGATTGTTAAGCCATGGCATTGCTGATCACTGTAAACAGAGGTGTCGGTGAGGGACTAGTAGCTGAGCCTGTGCATGGTCTTTGAAATTCATCCAGTTTCCTGACCAAAGTTTATGCACAAATAGTAGATCATAAATTAGTATCAGCATATGGAAATGCTTCTTTATACAAGTCTACAAAATTAACCTGTTAACCCACTTACTAGGAAAGTTGATGGGGGGTGGTAAGGATTGAGGGTAGCTATTCTAGAACAGAATTATTTAAAAGAACTATAATGCAAACCATAGATGCAAACATGTATAATTTTAAATTTTCTTCTAGCCACATTAAAGAGGGTAAAATTAACAACTGAAATTAATTTCCACAAGATATTTAATCTAATAGATCCAAATGATCCTAAAAAGTACCATTGTAACATATAATCAATATAAAAAATATTGAGGTGTTTCATATTCTTTATTTTAGTACTAAGTCTTTGAAAACCTGTGTATATTTTACACTTCCATCTCAGTTTGGACTAATCACATTTCAAGTGCTCAAAATTTACATGTGTATGAAGATAGTAAAGATATCAATGGTTGCCAGAGGTTAAGGGAAAGAGAGGGATGAATAGGTGGACTGAAGAAGATTTTTAAGGCAATAAAAGTATTCCGTATGATACTGTAATGGTAGATAAATGCATTATACATTTGTCCATACCCATAGCATGTACAACACCAAGAGTGAATCCTAAAGTAAACTATGAACTCTGGGTGATAATGATGTGTTGATGTGGGTTAATCAACTATAACAAATGTTCCTCTCTGGTGTGGGATGTTGATAATGGGGGAGGCTATTCATCTGTGGGGACGGGGGTGTATATGAGAAATGCCTTCTGTTCAGTTTTGCTGTAAACCTAAAACTGCTCTAAAAAATAAAGCATATATTTTTAAATAGTTACATAGGACTAGTGGCTACCATATGTAACAGTAAAGTTCTAGAAGAGCTGCATTGTAATACAGCCCTGGATACAGTTAGGATAATATGGAAATGTAGTTGTGTTAGCCAGGATTCTTTGGGTTGCCCATCTCAGAAGTACAATTCAAACTAGCATGGGCAGGGAGGACATAGGGCAGGTCTACTGCTCAGCCTCAAAGAACACTACCAGATATCAATATCTCTTATTTCTGCTTCCGCATGCCAGCTTTCTCCGCAAGCTAGAACTACAACTTCTAGAAGTTTCCGGACTCATTTCATTCAATAATAGCCTGCCCAGAACAGAGAGAGTTCTTCTCCATCAATTTCAATGCGAAAAATCCCAGAGAAACATTCTGATTGGTCCCATCTGCATACTATGTCCACCCACACGGCTCAGAGACAGGGTACTATGTTTCGAATCCCATAGATGCAAATCACATGTGTAATTTTTTGCCATGCACAGTACCATGCACTGTGTACTACATACCTGAGAATTGTAGTGCAGAACCTCATGGCTGGAGGGGAGAGGAGGCTC
This sequence comes from Pteropus medius, assembly GCF_902729225.1. Taxonomy (NCBI): domain Eukaryota; kingdom Metazoa; phylum Chordata; class Mammalia; order Chiroptera; family Pteropodidae; genus Pteropus; species Pteropus medius. The sequence continues at coordinate 5,068,570 of NW_024344370.1, read as the reverse complement.
ACTTTCCAAAAACGGGGACAACGCATGCATACCAGGCCAAGCACACAGTTGTACTGTGCCATAGAAGTCAGGGCGGAGGATCTCCCTACAGAATTGGCTCCTACTTGAGCAGCTCTATCCAGACACCAGTCAGGAAGTGCCAACAGCCATGATAAACCCACACGGGTCCTGTTCACGAAGAGATAGCTGGAGCAAGATAGAACTTGGGGTCTAGGTTCCTAAGTTCAAAATTCAGTCTTCCTTTCATGTCTGGGGTGATTTTCAATGGAAGTGGTACCACATCCTAAAGATGGCTTTAAACTTCATCAGAGCAGTTTTGATTGTCACAATGACTAGGGGGTGCAGCTGACATTTTATGGGCAGGAGCCAGAGATGCCTTCATTGAAAGACATTGTCTTTCTCTAGCCCTTATATTTTTATAATATATAAAATATATTATTTCATGTATATTTTAGTGCCCTGTCAAATATTTTTAGTGAGAACAATATCCAGCTGAATGTTGTCTATTTCTTTTCAAACAAAACATATTTATTATCAGTAGGTATAAGCATCTCTCTTCTTCAATAACACTTCTGGTACAACTGTGCCTGAGCATTTGCATGTGTGCATCATTTAATTTTAAATTAATTTCCTTTTATTTCTTCTTTATGTTACAGTTAGAGCATTATACTTATTTTTTAATTATAAGTTTTAAACTTCTATGACCTACAAATTTTATTTCAAGATAATAAGGGGAATATTACAAAATATCGGCAAGTATTAAAAAGGTAGCATTGATGGGGTTGAGAATCTCTAAACTACACCAAGCTCATGGGAAAGGGCCCTGGAGAGAGAGGTGAAGAAGGAACCAGAACAAAAGAGAGGATAAGCAAGGATGGGTGCAGAGAGAGCTTGAACATGTGCAGAAAGAGGAAGTCAAAAGAAGAAAGAGAGGCAGGCCAAGGATGAGAAATGAAGCCACTTCCCCTGCCTTGGGCAGCTCTCCCTCGTCCCTGGGAGCTCCCCTCTCTTTCTGCCTCCACAATCCTGTTTCTCTTCCTTCGTGGTCTCTTCCCAGCATATTTCTGGCAAGATCAACTACAACCAATTATTTTCCTGATCCTTAACACAAACTTCCCACTGGCTTTGCCCCTGGGCTGTGAGATGACAATGAGATATGGAAGTAACTGGTCAGATACAAGAACTTACAGGAAACCTCCACCACAATATTATGAATCGATTTTAAAATTTAATGATGGAGACTAAAGAAATATTGACATATATCAAGTGCATCTTAAGACAAAGGCAGAGCACTTTAAGTATTCTAAATTACAATAATAATTAAAAATTATTACATATGACTATAAACAAACTTGGCAAGGCAAGGGTGGAATATTTCCAAAGAGCAAAAATAATTACTATGATAGTGCAGTAGGATTTATCAATTTTTTTCTGTAATAGTTTATCATTATAATTAAATATTTCCCAAAAAATCTGTTTATTGCACTCTTCTTCTACTCCCTTACTCAAAACATCCCTCCTTCTCATTGATTTATTCCTAGATTTTGCTAAACTTCCAAATCAAACTGGTTCTTTCTTCTACTGATAGTCCTCCAACTTTCCTACAAAAATGTATGAACTCTACTGGGAGATTAGCAACTAGCATCAGCTGCATCAATGTTTCAACTTAAAATTTTTTCCCATAAATTTCTCTCCAAATGTTATTATCAGTCATACATCCCTTTCTCTAATGCTAAAATAAACTGCTTAATTTTAATAACAGGCTATAGTAGTAACTCTTTAACATAATAAAAGCCTAGAGAACACACGTACCAGATATATGCATCTTGAGAAAGGGTAAATTAAAGCAGAGTTAAATTTTTAAGATGTGGATAACGGTGGAATTTGTGTTAATAATATACATAGGAATCATTAAAAAGTTTATTCGAGCTCGTGCAGGAGAGCTGGCAATGGCTGATTCATATTATCAGCATTTCTTTAATCCACAAGAAACTAATATGTAGTTCTACTTTATTAACCATTAAAAAATCAGGCTCATTGAACTTCATTATCCTTGACTTCTCCCCATCGGTCAAAACTGTTGAACATTCTCTCCTCAAAAGCTTTTCAGTTTAAACAAAACTGTATTGTCCCAGTTTGGTTCAAGCCACTTGTTGTAGGCTAACAATTTCACCACTCGGGAAGAGGAAGAAGTGGGAGACTACTTCTCTAATCTGTATTCTGCCCAGTAAGAAATTCAGTGAGTGAGGGAGAACCTTGGGCTGGTCACCATAATCATCAAGGAAGAAATCGTGCAGCCAGGTCAGACAATTACCTCAGACCAAAAAAAAAAAAAAAAAAAATTACACATCAAGGAATTCAGAGAAAAGAGCTTATCACCTGATCAGACAGTCTAAGGAGTTTTAAATCTCCTCCGAACTTCCTGTCTGTACTCTTTATGTGGCACATGGCACATGTTTGTTTCATCTTCTTGTTTTTGCACACGAGGCAAAGCTTTCACATGGAATTAGAAACTCCTTTAGGGCAGAAACTACCTCCTGACTCTCCGTAATCCTCCTAGTTCAACATAATGGCCAATAAATGTCATAAAGATAATAGTGGTGCTTACTGTCACTTCTTGACATCCATTCTACTCCATGACTATTCTGAGTGAGAAGTCTTAGAACCTAGGATCTGTTCTTACCTATCCATTCCCATCTTACCTTTGAGTCACAGGGTCAAACCTGCTAAAATTTGGTTTCTTAATCTTTAAATGAGCCATAGATACAACACAGGTGTGGCTCACAGCTCAGTGAGTAATTGTTCATGAATGCTTTGAGCTTCTTGGATGACAGATGCCACTTACTAATGTTATTCTTCAGTGGATGTTGTCTCTCTCCTGGCATGTTTTCTGGAAAAACAAAGAGACTGCCTTGTTTCTCCACATAACTCACTAACTCTTCTGGAGTTCACATTGGACTCCATGCCCTTAACCAGCTACGCAAATAGGACCTAAACTCATTCCTAGACATGACTGGTTCACCCCTTTCTTCTTCCAGCTAAAGATAGTTTTCAGAAAGAAACAGAGAACTAACTGTAAAAGAGGGGAAGGGCCATTAAGTGGCACCCTAAAAAGTCCATATGAAAGCAGTTACTAATTGAAAAGAACATCTTAGCGCTAATTCATGGACCAGAGCATCTTACTACAGATGTGGACCCTCCAAGACACTTCAAGTGTTCCAGTGTCTGAGGGCCTGTGCTCACTGGAACAGACTGGAACAGACTGGAACTTTTTAACCAAATGAAGAAAGGTAATGTAAAACTCAAAACTACGATTTGCTCATCCTGAAAATTTTTTGGATCAACTTGTTAACCACCTGAGCTTCACCTCTCTGTTCTTTAAAAAAATGAAGAGTCCAATCTCTCATGAAAATGATGGCCAAAAATGGCTTTTAAAAGAATTTCTTTTGTTAAGAACTTTAGCAAATTTTCTTCCCATTTACAGCTATACCTTTTGGATAATGAAAGCAGTTCATCAGAGATGAGAATGATTTTCCCCAGATTTATTTAATGGGTTTTCAATTAAATATAAATTTTAAAACTGTCAGACTTTTAAAAAATTCAGACAGGTATTTTCACTTAAGGGGTGGACTTTGAGGTCTAATTTGTTCTGTTTTTGTCATTCTTCGAAGGCGATATATGTTTTCCAAGTGTTGTGTCCCATGTCTTCTTTTGGCTCTCCATTCACAGTGACGTAAGACCACTATTTCCCATTATGCTCTCTGATTCGAGTGTTTAGGAGAGTTAACAGCACATAGATGCTGAATTAATGTTAATAAATGGCTAATAAATTATTTGAAAATGAAAGAGTCATTTGGCTGAATTTATATTTAATAAATATAATAGTCATATCTTAAGGAATATTCATTTTTATCTAATCATATAGCAAAATTTATTAAATAGCTCTATATCCTGGGCCTGCAATAGGGTACTGAAACTCACAGGCTATACAAATTTGTATATTTTATATACAAATTGTATGTTGTATATAATATATATAGTATTATATATAATATATAATACAACATGTCGTACATTATATATAATATATATACAATATTTATGCCACATAAGAGATTTGAGAAGAGGAATGGAAAACAGAAAAAGGTCAAGGAAGACTTCCATAGTTCAGTGACTCCTGAGTTGAGCTTTTAAAACAAGTAATCTTAATAATAATAATAATAACAGCACAAATACGAATAAGGCATTGCGCCTAGCATTTTTATATGCATCATCTCATGTGTCTTTATCACAATCCAGACAGGATCTTTATGTCACAGGTGAGGAAACCAAGCCTTAAAAGGGCAAGATCACACTGCCAGTTTGTAGTAGTTCCAAACAATTTCAATGAATGAGGTGGAGAAACAAGAGTTAGTGCGCATTCGAATTTCCCCAACTCACCCACCAAGACCAGTTGAATTGAGCTCTTGTTACTACATAATTTTAAAAAGGAAAAAGTCAAGGAGAAAAAGAAAGAAAATGTATTAAATGCCTCATAACCACAACCCCTTCCCATCATCTGACCCCCATACCCCACCAGGACCCCAGGACAAAATATTTTCAGTCTGAACAAATTTTCCAGGTCAGACATCTAGGAGGTCAGTCATTTTTTATTTACTCAAAACAAAACATTTAAACCCAAAACATATTCGATATCTTAACCCAACTTTTTCAGGATGACTCACACTACTTTTTCCAAAATATTCTTTAGGAATCCTCCTGCAGTGATAAAAGTAGGATTTGAATCCAGGTCTGCTTAAATACAGTCTTTCATAAAAATCCATAATAAAAGTATTATTTTTATAACATCCCAGCCACCTTTTAGTTTGCATATAAATTATCCCAATACCTTTAATTATTTTCTCACAGATTCTATTTCTCAAGACTTTAATCAATTTGTGCATCTGCTTCTGCCTCTCCACTGGATTCACAGTCCTTTATGTACACATCCCAGAATTATTAACAAATACCAATTGCCAAACATTATATTGAGGGGGAGGAGAAAGCAAATTATAAAAGAAGGGTTAAAGAAGTACAAATTAGTAGTTGATAGATGGTCATTGGGATGGGAAGCATGGCATAGGGAATGCAGGTAGCATTAGTGTAATAGCTAGGTGGAGAGCCAGAGGAGAGAAAGAGCAATCAGGGGAATTGTTTTATAAACTATATAAATATCTAACCAATATACTGTACTCTTGAAACTAATAATAAATTTTTAAATGCTATAATGCAAAAAAAATAGAGATTGTTATGTAAAACTTTTTTAAATGCAAAACTAAGAAACATAAGCAGAAAAATATTTTTAAAAAATTAATGGAATGATAAACACACAAGGCAACAGGGGACAGGAGGGTGAGTGGAATGGAAAGGATATGAGATTGGGAGAGAGGTTCACATGGGTTAATTCACATGGGAGGGTTAATGCTTATTGGTAATATTCTAGTTATTAAGCTGAACAGGGAGAACATGGGAGTTATTTTGATACTGTTATTAATATTAGCTTATATTTATGAAAAATTCACAATTTTAAAGCAAGCCAATAAATTGCTCACTTAAAGAAAAATATCGATATTTATTCTTTACATCCAAAGATATTTATATATTAAGCCTTATATGTCATCATCTTGAAATCACTTTAACCATACAGACAACAGGTAAAATCTCCCCGAAAGAAGGCACTGAGACTTTGAGCATACAGAATCCAGTGAAGGCTCCTGGATCTAACCTTGGATATTTATTATCACAAAATAGCTGAAACTATTGATAACTGCTGAAACTAATACTACTTACTGCAGGAAGGTTGGCTGGTTATTCATTCCATTTCCAAGACAATAAAAAGGGGATATGAAATTTTAGAGGCTTCCATTAACAGACAAGCCAAATGATACCCTTGATTTTTGTTTTGTGTTATTTTGCTTACTAGACTCACTCAGCCATCTGTGGGAAATTGTTCCAAGAATGCATTCATTATTGTATTCAGTTTTTTGTTCTTGGCTTTAATAAATTAATGAGATGTTAACCAAATTCACACAGGAAAGACTACAACAAATTCACAAGGTCTGAGGATATGAACCAGCTCTGCCAACTATTGTAATCCCCCAGGTGCATGTTTCCTCCCCTCCTAGAATGTGTTGATGCACCAAACTACATTTGATCTATCATACATGCAAATGCTAAAAAATAAAATAAAATAAAATAAAACCCTCTATGTCTAAGACACTAAGAGTGCCTCCTTAGGGACAATAATAATTTTATCACCTGCATATAATAAATGTGTTAGCTTTACCACAAAAAGGGACAATGATTAAAGCGGGGTGGGGGGGGAGAAAATTGAGACTTCTGAACACAGATTTTACATAAAAGAAAAATTGGGTTTATTTTCATTATTCCATCCAGATCCAGAAAGCAGTGAACTCTCAATCATCCGTGGAGCAAAATTAAGTAAATAAATAACCCAGATTCTTTCCTGTCTAAAGCAATGTAATCTGGTCCTAATGGAAAGAGAAGCCCTCAACTCAGGCCAGTCAATTTCTAATTGGTTCTAACAAACTGTTCTACCCACGTAAAGACTGTTTCTCTCCCTCCCCTCAACCCTCCCAAGGGATAGACTTTCTTCTTCACATTTGGAAATCACTTTCCCACCTTATGCTCTTTCACTAATATACTATTTTTTTATTGTTTATTTATTATTTTAACACATACCTACTAACATCAAGACATGATGTCTTTTGAATCATAAGATGTGAGCTTTATAGACTAATTTGTACATAAGAATCATCCATCGCAATCATTAACATCAATAACTCATTTTTAAACATTGTATGAGTTCCAAAATGATATGATGGGGAAGAGAAAAAACTCTGCCAAGGATTTAAAATTAAGTTTTAAATCACAATTGCTCTTAATAAAGGAATAATCATAAAATAGACATGCATCCAATAAATAAGCTACAGTTTTGTGTTAACGCATCTTCATAGGAATCCTGTAAATATCATGCTGTAAACATACAGGAAATCTGTTGGTGCCTTTCTGAGTCTTATGGTTCCTTGAAAGAGAAAAAGCCATTTCCTACTTGAGCCAAAGAAGCATAATCTGAAAGGAGAAACACTGGACCTCAGAACAGAGGACGCAAGTTTGAATTCTTGAATTTGCTACTGTGTAACTTGCAATTTACTTGCCTAGTGTGAGCCCATTTCCACACTTGAAAAAAGGACAAAATAACCCTGTATCACAGGGTTGGTAAATGAGATAATATATGTAGGGTCCTAGTAGAAATAGATGTTTCAAAGTAGTGATTATCATCCCCGGGGTTTGTTTTGCTTACCAAACCAACCCTCCAACCTCCAAGCTCATTTTCATATTGCCCCCAAACTCTTTCTCTGTGGTAGTCAAGACTCTTTCCGTCTCAAACAACAGATACCCAACATAAACTAGTTTAAGTGAAAAGAGAATATAGAGGCTTTGAGAAACTGAATATGTAAACGGACAATGACCAAACCATATGTAAAAAGAGAACTCTGATCTACAGGCCCTGTAGAAATTACTTCAGGAAGTCAAACCACAACCTCTGTAGCAATCAGCTCAAAACATTCAAGACTTGGTCAATAACTTCTAACTACCCTAATTTTTTTACTGTTCTAACTAGAGAAAAGCCACTATGTTCCACTAACCAATCACATAAGATGCCCCAATTCTAGTTAGCCTGCCTCCAGTTTCCCCATGTCAACAATTTCTAATTAGGGTACACTTGAAATCTTTCCATTTTCCACTCCTCTGCCTGCCTTTGAGTCTCTGCCAAACATAAGTGATGGTAGCTGACTGTTTTGCCATAGCAAACTCTGAACAAACACCCTTTCCTTGTTTTCATTTGGGTGGCCTTTATTCATTTCCACAGCTTGAAAAGCATGGGAGGACGAATAGATGGCACAGCTGGATCCAGCAGTCCAAGTGATGTGCCCCTAGCTCTCTTTTCATCGCCTACCTTAGACTTTCCCCTGGGTATTACTGGTCTTCTCCCCTTTTGAGTCAGGCTTCTTCTGTGCAGAAAAACAAAATGCCAGGCTCACATGGTACAGCTTAGGAACCAGAGCAGAAAAAGAACTTTGCTCTCTCAACTACTCTCATTGGTAAAATCCTCAACCACCACTGTTGCTGGCGGCTGCCAGCCACCCCACCTCCAGTCTGAATCCTGGCCTCAGTAGGATAACAGGGAGAAGCACAGAGCTGCTGCTCCTGGTGAGCCAGTTCCTCCTCAGCCTCAACACCACCTGCTTACCCCTACAATCTACCTCAGCGAAGCTCCTGATCAAGGTCACCAATGACCTCAACTTTTCCAAATCCATTGGTCAATTTAATTACACTACTTGTGTTATCCAAATTGACTGTCCACCTAGGAAACCTCCGCAACTAATCCCACAGCTAATGATCATGTTTCTTACTTCACTAAGAAACCAAAAGCAATCAGTAGAAAACTGCCTCATTTTCCTATCAGTAACTCTTCTAACCTTGCTTCATCTGTACCACATACTCTGCCTTATCTCAATGATAAAAGATGCACTGTCCCTGACCCTAAGTCCAAACCTTCCACTTGACACTCATTCCATTCCCTCTTACTTTGTCAGGCTCTTTACTATTTCAATTATTCTCTCTCTTTCCTACATCTTCAACTTTTCCTTTTCTACAGGATCATTCTCATCAGCATATAGGCATGCTATAATATTTTTTTTTAAATGCAAAACAAAACAAAACCCTCCCTTAACCCTATACCTCTCCTTTAACTACTACTCCATCTCTCTGTTCCCCCAAAAGATTACTTACGCTTCCTCTCTCCTCTTCTTCAATCCACACTACCTTTCTTTCAACCCACTCTAATGTGGATTTCAATCCCCACCTCTCCATTGAAACTACTCTTGTCAAAGCCAATGACCTTCACCCTACTGAATCCAGCGTTGGTGCAGTCCCCAATTTATATGACCTCCAGCATCATTTATGCTGCTAATCTCTCCCTCCTTCTTCACTTTCTTTACATTGCTTCCATAAAATCCATGCTCTACAGGTTTCTTCCTAGCCCAGAACATTTTCTCTTCTCCCATATCTGTTAGTGCTGGATGATACCCCAGGACTCCTTGTTTGGCCCTCTATCTAACTAATGGAGACTCACTTCCTAGGTGATCTCAGCCAGTTCTAGGTCATGCCATCTACTCAGATGATGTCTAATCTCTCCCCACAGCTCTAAACTTAACATCTCCTTTTGGATGATATAATAGACATTAAATTTAATATGACTCAGGATGATCTTCCAATTCCATTCACTTACTCTTACACCAGGCTTCCCTCATTTCAATAAATAAGCCAATCTGGATAACATATGAAATCCCATGACCCATCGGGGAAGAGTTCCACAAATAAAAAGGAATGCTATTGCCAGAAAAAGATGCGCAAACCTCCAGGGCAAACCTCCAGCCCAGGGTCCCAGCCCAGAGAAGAGGAGAGCCCAATAACTGACTGTAAAAACCAGAGGGGATTCCAGCCATCTGGGTGAGAGACAGAAGAGACTGAAACCCTAGATGCCCCTTTGAAGGATCTGCGCACAGGTTTTCTGACGAGTGAACACTCACTTGGATCACCTGCGGTGGGTCAGAGGCTCACATGGGATTTATTCTGAGAAAGTCTGCATTACCTGGCACCAGAATGAGGGCTGGAAGGGCAGGCACCTCTGTGCCTTACACCAGCCCCCTATGGGGCAATCTACAGACCACCCAGCTTGATGGTCCAGACCCTTCCCCCAAGGCCAGGAAGTGCTGGCCTGAGGGGATTAGCCCACCGCACCCAACCTGCAGATTGCCTGGGGCATTTGTTGCTGGATGGCTGCCAAGCCTTGCTCCAATTCAGGGCCAAGCATTCTCCTAGCCGCCTGTGCTGTGAGCCACATTTCCATTTCCAGCTGGAGGCCAGTGCTGTGAGCTACATTTCCGAGATAGGGTCAGGCAGATCACTGCTGCCAACACGATATTGGGTGGATCTCAGGGATCTATGGGCCAGTCCCAGACAGAAGCTGGTCTTGCTATGATCTGGGACTTCTGCAGGAACGTGCAAATGGTTACCAAAGTTGCAGCAAGACTGGGGCTGCATGGATCTGACTGCCACTGTCTCTCTGAGACCCCGCCCACCCTACCCACGAATTGTCCCAGGCAGCCCATTGACAGTGGACTGCCACTGCCCAGCCCCTTCCCTCCCCTGATCTCCCAATCCTCTCAGGCAACAAACTTCGGCTAACACAGGATGGGCACTGCACAGAAATCAGCTGCAGACAAACCTCTGCTGCCTGCAAGAGTTGCCATATTGCATCCAAGGAGTACAGGGGTCTGTGGGACCGCCCCAGACAGCAGCTGGTCTCACCGTGATCTGTAACTACAGCGGGAATGCCCAGGCACAGCACTTGCAGCAAAACTGAGGCTGTATAGTCTTGATGGCCCTTGTGTCCCTGAGATCTCACTTCATTCAAGCCACAAAGTGCCTGCAGCCCATTGACAGGCAGCCTCCCCGGCCCTGTTTGGCTCTGGAGTGGTACAGTCAGCACAGGCAACAGACCTTGGCTAGCACAGATTGCGCATTTCCAAGAAAACAGTTGTGGACAGACCGCTGCTGCCTGTATGAGCTGCAATATCTCTTGAGGGGATTGTAGGGTCTGCATTGGCCTGATGGCCCTTTGAGTCCTTCAGCTCCTGCCCCATCCAATACACAAAGTGCCCACTGCACATTGATACACAGCTGCCCCTGCCCTGGAGTAGCACATTCAGGCCCAGGGTGGGCAGCAGTTGACTTTGCTATGAGTGGAAACTTGTACGAGGAGCCACAGAGACAGCGCTGGCACATAAACTGACGCTGCAGCGGCAGGGGGAAATTTACTCAATAGACCCAAGAGACTCCCGGGGTTCCTGCACCACCCAACATGCACATCATCCAGGAGCTCATCCAGTTTCAGAGACTTACAGGCAACTGACAGACAATGTCAGGCCTTGAGGAGCACTGGTCCCTCTGCTAAACTGCCATAGATCAGGAACAGGGGATAACCGAGAGCTGCCTACAGCGTTGTCTCTTCCACTTACCTATTGATCTAGCATAGGCAAAACCATCTGCAGATTGCTTTGTAGTTCTCATCGGGTAGCCCTCAGCAATCAAAAGCAGCAGTGGCTGACCTTGGCCTATGGGCCACAAAACCAACACATCTGGAAGCTGGCACCAGACCACAATGGAACAACTCCTGACTAGTCTCATTAGTGGTACACACAAAGGGTGGTTGCAGCAAGTACACAAGCCTGCTAAGGCAAATCCCACTCAGTAGGGTCAGCCCCCACACAGCACCTCTTACCCTGTGGGTGCAGTCAATTCCCACAATTAGTCAGCCTGAGCATTAATTCCATCCACTGATCGACTAACAACAATAAAGGCTTGGTGACAACAGAAGATCACACACAACCCACACAAAGATCACCTCCAGAGCCCCCAGCATGAGAGATCAGGGAGAGTGCACTGCTAGGTCACACAGGACACCTTCCACATTAGGCCATCTGTCCAAGGCTGAGAGACGAAACAAATATTCCTGACACATAGAAATGAACATAAAGAGGCTAACAAAATGAGAAAACAAAGAAACATGCCACAAATGAAACAACAGGAGAAAACTCCAGAAAATAAGCTAAATGAAATGGAGGCAAGCAACCTATCAGAGACAGAGTTCAAAATAATAGTTATAAGGATGCTCAATAAACTCATGGGGAGAATGAATGAACACAATGAGAACATCAACAGAAAGATAGTAAGCATAAAAAAAAGGACATAAAAATCATAAATAGAGACAGAAATGAAGAATACAACAACTAAAATGAAGAATACACTAGAAGGATTCAACAGTAGATTGAACAAAGCAGAAGATTGAATCAGCGAATTGGCAGAATACACCCAATCAGAACAAAGAAAAAGAAAAAATAATTTTAAAAAATGAGGAGAGTTTAAGAGACCTCTGGGACAACATGAAGTGTAAAAATATCCAGATCATAGGAGTACAAAATGGACAGACCTTTAGCTAGACTCACCAAAGAAAAAAGAGAGAGGACTCAAATAAAATCAGAAATGAAAGAGGAAAAATAACCATGGACTCCACAGAAATACAATGAATCATAAGAAAATACTACAAGCAATTATATGCCAACAAATTGGACAATCTGGAAGAAATGGACACATCCTAGTAACATAGAATCTCCTAAGACTGAGTCAAGAAGAGACAGAAAATCTGAACTGACCGATTACCACCAGTGAAATAGAATCAGTAATCAAAAATCTCCCAAAAGACAAAAGTCCTGGACAAGATGGCATCATAGGTGAATTTTACCAAATATTCAAGAAGAATTATCACCTATTCTTCTCAAACTATTCCAAAAATTTCAAGAAGAGAGAAGGCTCCCTAACTTCTTTTATGAGACCACCATTACTTTGATTCCAAAACCAGACAAAGACATTACAAAAAAAGAAAACTATAGACCAATATCTCTTATGAACATTGATGCAAAAATCCTCAACAAAATACTAGCAAACCGAATTCAGCAATACATTAAAAATATCATACACCATGATCAAGTTGGATTTATTCCCAGGATGCAAGGTTGGTACAATATTCACAAATCAATTAATGTGATACACCACAGTAACAAATAAAAAAATAAAAACCATATGATCATATTAATAGATGTAGAAAAAGCGTTCAACAAAATCCAGCATCCATTTATGATAAAAATTCTCAGCAAAGTGAGAATAGAGAGAACATACCTCAACATAATAAAAGCCTAATATAATGCTTAGCACTTAGTAAATACTCAATGATTGTCCAATGAAACGAATTTAATTAGTCAATACCTGAGGACAGAGTTTCTCAAATTGAATGCGCATCAGCATAACCTGGAGACCTTGTTTAACATGCAGAGTCAAAGACCCCATTCCCAGAGATTTTTGAATCACTAACTGGAGCCCAAAGTGAATTTAACGCAGGTGTTCCAAAACCACATTTTGAGAAACAAGGCAGTAGGCCAAAATAAATAATGATCAATCTGGAGCATCTACCATGTGTCTCAGTTAAGAATGCTTTTTGCTGTAAGTAACAGGAAGTTTGACCTTTCTAGGCTTATAAGCAAGAAGTATATAGATGGGGTGTAGGTGCTGGCACTAGTTCAGCAGCCTAAAGATGTTAGAGCTGGCATCTCTCTCAGATTCTCTTGATTTTCCACTTGTTTTGTCACCTCATGGTTGATAAATGCCTGCTGTAGTTGCAGATATTACATCCATGTTCAAGGCAAGAAGAGGGGTGAGCAGTGCCATTTGCAACTGTCCCTTTTATTTGTTTCAAATCCCTTTACATGCTCTGTACCAAGAGTCTGGCCTCAGCAAAGAATAAAGTAAGTGGTGATGCCAAAAATATTCCAAGAAATTGTCCTGTAGACTTTCACTTCTCTCTCATTTGCTAGAACTGTGTAAATGGTCGTCCTAGATACAAGGGCAATTCGAGACATATTGTTCTTAACTCTCTGGTGAAAAGTATAAGAGAAAAGGACTGAGAATGACTGCTGGTTCAGCCAAACAATGTCTGCTACCTAATGTCACTCGACAGAGTCAAACTCACGTACTTTGGCTTCAGAGTCCATGCTCTTAACACCTACACTTCATGGATTCAAAAATAAACTAATGGTTATGAGTCCCTAAGTAGCTGCCATCCGGCAAAGCAGTTGTCAACCTTTATTGCACTGTAACATCATCCAAGAAAATACCTACTTTTATCTTTCTACCTCTCTTTGAAATGCAGCCCCAAGATGGGGTAACATTTTTAATATGCATTAAAATTCAAAACTTGTCCTACCGCCTGGTTTATTTGAGGTCTGGTTATCTTCCATCATATACCTTGGCACGTGAACCCGGTCCAAAGTGCAGGTCTGACAGGAAGGTTTTCCAAATGAAGTCCCAAGACAACAGTAGACATGTCCTTATTATAGAGTGTCTTCCAAAATGGAGAATTCTCAGTAACACTGAGCCCTTGAGGTCCCTCTAACGACTAAGCCTATTAATTCTAATTAAGATATATTCAGGAGGTTCAAATACCCGATAAAAGATAACTTTGCCTTAGAGCTGTGCATATGGCAATGAAAATAAAGCAAACCAAAATAGCAAAAATAAGGTTTACCTCTTTCAGAGAGCTTAAAAAGTTTTCCCTTCCCTAATCACAGCTAAGTAATATTATCTCTGAATTATTTCTGTCATGGAAATGTTAATATTAAGAACCAGGGATGCATCCCATTGTTTTCAATTGTCAAAAATGAAGAGTTGCTATACATTTTTAAATTTAAAATACTTTCTTTTTTTCTTATAACAAAAAGTAATATATATTCCTTACAGAAAATTTAATGCAAGAAAAAAATAGAATTTTTAAAACCCACAATTGTACCATTCATAGATAACCACTGTTAATATCTTGGCATATGATCCCCAGACGACTTTCTGTTAGACTCTGTAATAGCATCTAATGTAATTAGACTGAATCAGGGTTAGTTCTCTGCTTCTGGGCAGTGGCATTGGATACTCAGCCTGGGGAAACAAAGAGGGATTGAACTGGGGGCAGGGAGTTAGCTGGGAGCTAATAGGAGCAACGGGAGGATAAAGGCACTGAATTCCAGGTGAACATTCATATTCATAATCAGAGACCACACCAAACAGAGGCAGGGCTAAACCCATTTTTACCCAGAGAACCAGTGACGCCTGATCCAGCACAGGGCAGGAGTATAACTTTGGAAGTATGTTACAGACATAGTGGTAGTACCAGATAGAGATATGCATCATTTCAGAAATTCCATTTGATAATCATAAGTAGACAACAGAATGGGGTCTGGCCCTGAGACATGGTGGCACAAAAGCACAAAATGGGCTGTTGTCAACCTTCTAAGGCACAAAGCAAGGGGACATCGCCAGCAAGACCAGGAATGGAATGAGGTGAGAATAGCTCAAAGAAACCTTAAAAATTCAAGAGATCTAGATAAAAGGGGGACAGGTGGGTCACTTACCTGGTCGATGGGGTTACTTGCATTGAGGGTCAAGAGCCTGACCCTTCCACTCTCAGGTGTGAGGCAATCACAGGTATTTCTAAGCTCCGCTCCTTTGCCTTCTGTTGGTTCTGAGAAAAGGGCAAGACAAATACCAGTGGCGTTCATCCTGAACAACGGGAAAAGGCTAGGAAGCGGGTAGACACCATCTGATCTGGGCCAGTGGATCGCGGCACCCAAACTATTTTCATGGCTGAGCCAAATGCAACGACCATAGTGTTATGTGGCATATTTTGATCACTGGGAGTAGAGTGCACATTGATTTATCATTCGCCATGCTGCCTTATACCAGGTAAACTTGGCAAACTTCATTTCAGATACACAATATTAATACTCAGCTGTCAGTGGAAGCCTGGTGAGCTCAAAATACTGTGACCAGCAGGAAAAGCTCCCTTCCTCCCTCAATGTCCTTCCAGTGCCTTTTATTGACAAAGCTCAATATCATTGTTCCTGCTGCAAAAGAGAAATGCTTAAAGGATCCAGGTTCGTTATCTCAGAGCAAGTAAAGTAATGAAGGGTGGATATAAAACTGAGAGGTAATGAATTGATACCTGACACAAATACTCTTTAGAGATTTGTAAAATTTGAGTCTCTTTTTTTTAATTTCTGTTTTTATTATTGCTGTTGCTGCTGTTAATATTGTCTTGATGGAAATCATTCAATGCCTATAAAAATTTTGTTTGCCAAACATTTCTTCCAGGCCCGTTTCACAACTGCCAAAATAGTAGCATCATCTCTAGCCCTTGAAATGTCATTGTATTTCATCTTCAAGTATGTGGATTCCAACCACTTCCTAACATTTCCATCACTGCCACCCTGGTCCAAGGCACCATCATCTTTCCCCTGAATTATTGCAGGAGCCTCCTAACTGATCTCCCTGCTTCCACTCTTGCACTCTTGTCTCCTACAAACTATCTTCAGCACAACAGCCAGTGAGATCCTTATAAAAATCTAAGTCAGCTTACGTCTTTAGTCTGCTCCAGACCCTTTAATGGCTCCCAGCTCTACTCAGAGTAAAATCCAAAGTCTTACAAAGGCCTAGTAAAGCCCTATAATGGTCTTCCATGATCCAACCCACTAGAAGGTAATCCCTGGGAAGGTAGAGGGTTTTGTCAGTTTTATTTATTGCCATATTCCTGGAATCTAAAGCAATGTCTGGCTTATAATAGATATATTTGTTTAATAAACAAATCCCCACACATAGAACAGCCTCACTTCAAAACTTTTTTTGTGAGCCAATATATTTCCTTATTGATGGCACCAACTTGAATAAGGATACGTTGTTATTTGTAACCAATTGATTCCTAATTGGTAAAATATATTATTCTGTCTAATCCTAGGAAATTAGCCCTGTAGAACTTACTAGATACCATTGTTTTCTATAAAGAAAAAAGGAAGGAAGGAAGGAAGGAAGCATTAATGAAGGAAGGAAGGAGTTGAAGGAAGGAAGGAAGGAAGGAAGGAAGGAAGGAAGGAAGGAAGGAAGGAAGGAAAGGAAAGGAAAGGAAAGGAAAGGAAAGGAAAGGAAAGAAGGAAGAGAGGGAGAAAGAAAAAGAGAACAGAAGAGAAAAAAAAACCAAAACATGAGGTTGACTCAAAGACTATCAAACATTTGACCAGTGGATACTATTTTTCCCATAGAAAGTGTTTTCTGTAACTTAGGACTATTACTGAGGAGTTTAGAGTACCAAAGCAAGATGAGCAAGGAAGAACTAATGGAATAGAATTTTAAGTATTCAGACAATTAATTTCTTTCCTTTCTTCCCATTCAAACACTCACTTCTACTTCACCTAAAACTTTTCTATTAAAATCATATGATGCTCCATTATAAATAAAGGACAATAGTTATCAATTCTATTATATAGTTATCGATCTATTATATACTAGGAAACAGCCTAGTCCGAGGAGAGTGGTACAGATATCAGAGCTCAGAGCTCAAATATGACTGAGGAGTAGCTTAGCTAGCTGAAGAAAGAGGCTTCAGGCAAGTGAGTAGCATGTGCAAAGGCCCTGAAGCAGAGGCCTGTGTAACCTGACCTACACAAGAAAGGTAAAAGTGACTTTTCCCCAAAGCTCAAGGGTAAGAGGAGGAGTGGGAGTTAACACCAGAGAGATTATAAGGGCCAGAGTAGACAGAGTCTGGTGAGTCATGCTATAGATTTGCTCCATATCTGGAGAGCAATGGGAAAGTACTGAAAGAGAATATGGTCATTCACTGAACTGATACTCACTGAATACCTACCACATGCCAGGCACTAATCTATAGTGAACAAAACAAATTCTTGCCTTCATGGGGCTTACATCTGGGGGAAGACGGGGGGCCAGACAATAAACAAAAGATATGCAATACAATGTCAAGTAATATATTTGTCAAGAGCATCAAGTAAAATAAATGGCAAGAATATACTAGAATAAAAGACTTGAGAGAGATGGATGATGCTATATCAGATTTGTGTTTTAATTACTCTGTTTACATGAAAAGAATATATTGGAGAGAGCAAGTGTAGGATTTTAAAACCAATTTGAGCACTGAGGTGGCCCAAGTGTTTTTGTTTTGTTTTGTTTTGTTTTTTAATGATGTAGCTTGAATTAAGACAGTGGCAGTGGACATAAGAGAAAAAGTCATTTTAAAGAGGAATTTATAAATTAAAATTTACTGGCCTTGGTGGTAGATTAAATATTGGGGTTAAGGGATAAGACAGTGTGAGGGATGAAAGATGACTTTCAGTTTCTTTTTTTTGTGCAACTGGGGAGACAATAGGGTGCTTTACTGAGAAGGAGGATCTGCAAGTGGACAGCTTGGGAGGAGGAGATGGCAAGCTAACCTGAGATAATGGAGTCTAGAGAAAGACCTACAGATATATAGGCAGAGCCTAAGGATTAAAACAAAATGAATGTTACCCTAAACCAGTGGTTATTAAACTTGAATATGCTTAAGACTCCATAGGGAAATTGTTAAAAATTTAGACACAGTGGGCAAAGGGGATCAAATATATGGTAGCTGAAGGAAACTGGACTTTGGATGGTAAACACACAATAGAATATACAGATATCAAATTGTAATGTACACCTGAAAATTATATAATTGTATTAACCAATGTTACGCCAATAAACTTAATTTTATAAATAAACATAAACAAACAAACAAACAAATAAATAAATAATAGGATTGGCAAAAAATAAAAAATAAAATAGACATTACAGTCCCCTCTAGAGATTCTGATTCATCAACTCTGGTTTTTGCCTAGTGTTTTTACAAGCACTAGGCAATCGGGTACGGGCAGTACTCTGATCTAACCTTGGCAACCCTCTTGGAAGATCTTTCTTCTCTTGGTCTTTCATCAAAAGCAATTTCAGCCTCCCTGCTAATCCTCATGAAATTTCAACTTAGTCTTATTTATCGATGGGGAAGCAGGAAGTTTGCAAAAATGGGCACAACACACAATAGAAAGTTTGCAATAGCAGGCAGTTAGGTCTCAGAATCTTTTGCATGCCTAAGTGGTACAGCCTTACAATAAAATATCACAAGGACTACTTTCTTCCAGAGAAAAAATGTCTCTGGTATCCATTCACAGGTTTAAAACGCTCAGAAATGATCAACAATATTTGGGGAAATTTTTTCACTTGATTAAGAGAATGAAACTTCAGTTGAGGATTTCAGTTTTTCAATGTAATAATCGGTTTTCTCAATGTAGAGATTAAGTGCTCAGTCACTAGATTTCAGAATTCAATTAAATGATAGATTCTCTTCCTAGTGGGTGTAAACCTGGTAATTTGGGAGGGATGACAAATACCCAGCAGGCTGAGCTTTCCATAGCTCTCAGGTGAATGAATGACTGGGTGTCTCTCTTCTGTGTATTGACTCTCAGGCTTCTCTTTTGCTATTTTTCTGTTTGTTTTTCCCAAGCTGGCACATATTGATTTTTATTTATTTAATTTATTTTTTTGGCATGGTATCACATAAGAGTGAAAACCACGTGCTCAAATACTGGGCAACTTTATTTCACCTTTGTAACATGATTTTCTGTTCTAGTAAGTTCAGAAACAACTTATACCCACCAGTCCACTCTTCAAAAAAAAAATAAAAAGTTAAAAGAAGGACCACAAATATAAGGGCACCCTCTCATCAGAAGCTGTAAAGAAATAAAAAGATGAATGCTCTAGCTTTAATTTTCCCAATGAAGCAGCCAGTGGCTCACTCACTTATTTGGCTAATCGGTTTACAGCATCTTATACACAGGGCTACTCAAAGTGTGGTCCTCATTTTGCTGCTTGTCCCCCAATTTGGTGATTTGCAAAGAGAGCCAGTACCTAGAACTTCTACAGCAATTTGACAATGGCGTGATATCTGAGTACACAGCCAGTGGACTCATCTCAATGAACAAGGTGTGGACCAGATCAGGCGTGGAACTCTCATGGCGAGTTTCAGGTAAAGTGAACTAAGTGTTAGCACTGTTGTGCAATGAATTGGGAAAAATCCACCTGTTTTTTTCAACTCAGAGAGTTTGAGCACAACTATAAACAATACATTATGTCGGAAGAGCTGACACATTGTGACATTATGGAATAGGGAGGCTTTGTTAGGGGAGTTCACTCTAAAGCTCGTAATATAAAGGCCCAAATATCTGTTACGTTAGGTGGCCTTCTCCAATTGCCATTTCTCCTGTTGTATCTTGAGATTCTGTGTTCTAGAAAACAGTGGTGTATACTTACGAGAGAAAGCTCTCCCAGGCCTGGTTTAGGAATTGTGGAAAAAAATGGAAACTGACCTCATGGCCCAGAAAGCAAATTCCTGATCCCCAGGCATAAAATTAGGCAGGAGAAGGGAAAGATTTCAGATAGAAAGCAAAATCAGACCAAGATTAAGTGACAACTTTAACACCCGAAGAAAGCCAGAAGTGAAACTGGCCAACTCTCCAAACATTTCTGCTTCCTTGATGGAGTCATTCCCAAGGGCCTTTCAACTTGCAGAATTCTCTTCTTCACATTGATAAAGTGGTTAAGAATGTGAGCCTTAGAGCCAGGTTTTGAAGCCCAGCTCCACTAATTACTTTGCGTGTGACTTTGAGCAAATTATTTAACCTTTCTGGGGCTCAATTTTCTCCGCTGGAAAAAAATGCATAATAATAGTACCTTTTATCATAGTATTATTATGGAGATTAAGGAAATAGTACACAAAAAGTGCTTAGAATAGTAACTGGCATTTACTAAATCTCTTAATAACTATTATCTATTATTATCTATTATTATTATTATTACCACCATTTGTGAAAAAAAACTCCACAGTAAGAACTCCTTTGAAGTGCCTGTCTCAATCACTTTCAAGATCTAAAGTACAAAGTAATTGTCTTTTATTATTTGAAAAGGTAAAACGTACCATTTAGATTCCCAAATGCTAAGCTACAAGATAAGCTATCATTCTCATAAAATCCCTGGTGAAATAATTTACCAACTTCTCTAAGCCCATTTCTCTAGGATGTTTCTTACTACCTTATTTTTTAATTCCACTGGGGAGGAGTAAGATATACACGTCTAGAATATCACCAAAAAACACATGAGAAACAGGGAATGGTGATTACAACCAGAAAGGGTCAATGTGTTACTGAGGGAGTGGGAGAGAGGGAGGAAGGCTTATTTTTCATTGTATATCTTTTTGTGCTTTTTGAATTTTAAACGATGGATGCACATTATATAATCATTAAAAATTCATTTAAATTTTTAAAAAGAATGTGAATGTTCAAGATGATGCAATATAATGTAAAAAATACTAAACTAAGACCCAGGAGACCTGGACCCTATCACTTACTTACATGCTATGAGATCATGGCAAGACACTTAATATCTTCTTAGATTTCATAGCTGTAAAATTACAATATAATGTATCCCAAACCACCTCATTGGGTTTACATGAGGGTCAAATAAGATTATAGAGGGAAAGCTGCTTTTCAGAGTACAGAGCTTTATACAAATATAAGATATCTTTATTATTACTAGAACTTGTCTTCCTTGGTTGTTTTGGCTCTTGGAATAACAGAAGACAGAAAAATTTGGCTTCAAGAATCAGTAGTCATCATTTAGTATAGACAGATGATGGCCCTTTTCAAGTCAAACCCTTCCCTATTTTATAACAGTCTTCACTTTCTACTTCACAATCCCAACACCAGAGAAAACAGTGTCCAAGAGATGTGACAAGAAGGTGCTGAGAAAGCCCATTGAGAGACTCCCACCATTCGTAGGGGTGGTACCCAACAGTTTTACTTTAAGGGCGGGGTGGGGAGAAACTCACACCTCTTGTGTTTGAGAGCATCTATCCACTGGGGATACCCAACATTTTGGCATCGATTACAACACTTTGGTCTAAACATCACCTCCCCAATATCCAGCATCAATAGATGAGATGAATCTCAAATGCAGACTATATGCCAATCAGGCAAAGAGCAAAAGATTCCAGCTCTAACTATCTGACTTTTCTAATCACAAAAGGAAGTGGTGAAAATATTCAAAGGCAAAGAGGAGTGTCTCTTCACCAGATGGCTCTATAAATAGATAGAAAAACTCAAAATGTCAGAGAGAAAAACACAAGCCAAGAACAGTTTTTGCTCAACCTAAAGACTCCAATTTCCATGGCACCTAAGAGGCTCGTCTTTCTAAAATTTATATACAACAGCATTACAAGAAACTATATTACTTTTATAGGCTTTGCCTTGTAAGAATAAACTAATATTTACTAAGCATTTATTGTGTGTGAGCCTCCTTCAAATATATAATCATGTTTAGCCATTGAAACCTACAAGAAAGCCACCTCTTTTACAATTAATAACCCTGAGGTTCTGAGAGTCCTTAAGGACTCTCATAAATGTCTAGTCAAGGTCGAATCCAGGTCCCCAAACACTAGATCCAGAGATCCTTCTCTTCATCCTGGTGTTCTCCAAATTAAATTCACCATAGAGTACTATCAAACATCAAAACATTGTAAGTGAAACATTTAGCTGCCATATATAAAGAACTAAAAGCAAAAGCAAAATTCAGACCCCTAAATCAGATATTTGAAGTTAAGGCATAAACTTAAAATGCAGAGGGGCCTGAAGCAGTGTGGGCAACAGTTAAATTCCACTTGATTTCTGCCACATCAGTCCAGGAGGTGATTCTGGCCCCTCATTGAGCCACTACATACAGTTGAGCACACTGTGCACTGCATAGTAGGATGTGTGCATGGTGCCCCCTACAGGCGCTGATACTCATCCTTAACAACTATCCACAGCAGCCCTATTTGCCCTTGGCGATCACTTGCAATTGTGACTGCAAATGTTAAAATCTAACTCTATTTGGAAAGAGAAACTCGCCAAACTCCATATTCAGCAAGTTTGGGCTATTATTCAAGGTTCATAGTGGAGAGATAAAAAAAAAATTAGCTTTTAACATTAATTTCCTTGGAAGTTATCTATGAATTTGCTATTCTGAGGAGTGTCCAAGAAGCTAAGAAATAAGAGATGTGGAAATAATCTTTACTAAATTATTTATTCAGTTGAACGCTAAAGTCAACTCATCCCTTTCCAAATAAATCACCCTCCTTGTCCCAGATCTAGAGCTCCAAACCCCTGAAAATCAATGCTCTGAACTCATCTAAACCTCTAGACACCCAGGAGAGGTCAGGGAATTGGATTATCATTGTCAGATCTTTGCATTTACCTCCTTTAGGGCTAAGGAACCGAACCAGAGTTATTCTACTTTGCCACTTTCAGGTGTTGCAGAGGATGGCATATCCCATGGAAGAGGAAGTATCTGGACCTATAACCATCAAGGTTCTGGGAGAAGCAAATGATATACTTAAGGTAAGATTCTGTGAGGAGGATTTACTGACAAAGCCGTGAGCACAGGGGAACCACAGGTACAACACAGTGACCTACAGCTTAATAGTAGCCAGGCTGTTACCGACTAGGCCTACAGAGAGAAGGAGAAGTTACTAGAAACTAGAGGGAGGGAATGTGTAGAGGCCACATACTGTAAGAGCTGTGACTCAATGAATGGATACAGTACTCCAGGCAACCCGACAGGCAGAAAGCCAGGGAAAGGAAGACTGAACTTTATTCATCTCTCTCTTCCGATCTCCTGCTGGAACTCCTCATTGAACAGAAGGAGTTCCAGGAGCCAGAAGACAGGGAAACCTTTTGTGTGGTCCACACAAGCCAACTTTTCAGAGCAGAGCAAGGTGAGAAAAGAAAGGAGAAAATGGGGGAAGGGGAGGTGGGAGGGACCAGGTGAAAAAAGGGGGTAGCTGGCATAACACCTGAACTATCTTTGAAATGCATTTTCTACCTTAATAGTTTCTCCATTCTTCTCTGATTCTGTTTCTTTTCTGATTTTTTTTATGTATATGGCCCTTTGAGAGACCTCTGGATTTAAAGTCAGCAGAAGGAAAGAAATTGTCAAAATTAGAGCAGAAATAAATGAAATTGAATAAAAATAGAAAAAATAAATACAACAAGGAGCTGGTTCTTTGAGAAGGTTAATAAAATTGACAAACCCCTGGCTAAACTCACCAAAGAAAAAAGAGAAGGAACACAAATAAACAAAATCAGGGGTGAAAGAGGGGAAATCACGACTGACATCGCAGAGATACAAAGGATCATGCAAGAATACTATGAAAAAGTATATAATAACAAATTTAACAACCTAGAAGAAATGGACCAGTACTTAGAAAAATACAATCTTCCTAGACCAAATCAAGAAGATCCGGAAAACCTAAATAGACCTGTCAGCAGTATGGAAATTGAAACAATCATCAAAAACCTACCAAAAAGGAAAAGTCCAGGACCAGATGGCTTCACCAGCGAATTCTACCAAACATTCAAAGATTTAATACCTATTCTACTCAAACTCTTCCAAAAAATAGAAGAGGAGACAATATTATTCATTTTATGAGGCCAATATTACTCTGATACCAAAACCTGGTAAAGATAACACAAAAAAAGAAAACTACAGACCAATATCTCTCATGAACACAGATGCACAAATCCTAAATAAGATACTAGCGAACTGAATACAGCAACATATTAAAAAGATTATACACCACGATCAAATGGGTTTCATCCCAGGAGCACAGGGATGGTTCAACATATGCAAATCGATTAATGTGATACACCACATAAACAAACTAAAAAATAAGAATCATATGATCATATCAATAGATGCAGAAATAGCCTTCGACAAGATACAGCATCCATTTATGATCAAACCACTTAACAAAATCGGTATAGAGGGAAAGTACCTTAACATAATAAAGGCCATCTATGACAAACTCTCAGCCAACATTATACTTAATGGTGAAAAACTAAAAACTTTCCCTCTAAGATCAAGAACAAGGCAAAGCTGTCCACTATCACCACTGTTATTCAGTATAACATTGGAGGTCCTAGCTAGTGCAATCAGGCAAGAGAAAGATATAAAAGTCATCAAATAGGAAACAAAGAAGTCAAACTGTCACTATTTGCAGATGACAAGATTCTCTATATAGAAAACCCTAAAGACTCCACAAGAACACTACTAGAAACAATAAGCAAATTCTAAAAAGTAAAGTCTCTGGATACAAAATCAACATTCAAAAATCCATAGCATTTTTATACTTTAATAATGAAGTGTCAGAAAAAGAAGTGGAAAAAAATTCCTTTTGCAATTGCAACGAAAAGAATAAAATACCTAGGAATAAATTAAACAAAACATGTGAAGGACCTATATAATGAAAACTACAAGACCTTATTAAAAGAAATTGAAGAAAATACAAAGAAATGGAAAAGTATTCCACGTTCTTGGGTTGGAAGAATCAATATAGTTAAAATCACCATATTACCTAAAACATTATACAAATTTAACACAATCCTTATCAAAATTCCATTGGCATTTTTTAAAGAAATAGAACAAAAAGTTCTATTCCATCAGATTAGTATGGAAGCACAAAAGACCCCAAATTGCCAAAACCATCCTGAGAAAAAAGAATAAGTCTGGAGGCATCACTCTGCCCAACTTCAAATTATACTACAAAGTGACAGTAATCAAAACAGCATGGTATTGGCAGCAAAACAGACACACAGACCAGTGGAGCAGAATCTAGAGTCCAGAAGTAAACCCATATTTATATGGGCAAATAATTTTCAACAAAAAAGCCAAAAACATACAGTGGAGAAAGGAAAGCCTCTTCAATAAATGATGCTGGGAAAACTGAAAAGCCACCTACAAAAGAATGAAATTAGACTGTTGTCGATCACCACACACCAAAATTAACTCAAGATGGATTAAGGACCTGAATATAAGACCAGAATCAATAAAATGCATAGAAGAAAACATAGGAACTAAACTCCAGGACCTTGGACTTAAAGAGGATTTTATGAATTTGACCTCAAAGGCAAGAGAAGTAAAAGCAAAATAAATGAATGAGACTACATCAAACTAAAAATCTTCTGCTCAGCAAAAGAAAGGTCAACAAGGTAAAGAGACAATCATCCAAATAGGAAAATGTATTTGCAAGCAAAGTCTCCGATAAGGACCTAATATCCAAAATATACAAAGAACTCATATGACACAATAACAACAACAACAAAAAAAGATCTAATCAAAAAACGGGCGGAGGACCTGAACAGATACTTCTCCCTAGAGGACATACAAATGGCCAACAAATATTTGAAAAGATGCTCAACATCGCCAGCTATTAGGGAAATGCAAACCACAATGAGATACCATCTCACACGTGTTAGAATAGCTATAATCAACAGAACAATAATAACAAATGTTGGAGAGGATATGGAGAAAAAGGAACCCTCATACACTGCTGGTGGGACTGCAAATTGGTGTAGCCACTGTGGAAAACAGTATGGAGGTTCCTCAAAAAACTAAGAATTGATCTTCCATATAATCCAGCAATTTCTCTACTGAGTATTTACCCCAAAAACTTGAAAACCCATATTTGAAAAGATATTTGCACACTGATATTCATAGCAGCATTTATTCACAGTGGCCAGAACATGGAAGCAACCAAAGTGTCCTATGATAGATGATTGGATAAAGAAGCTGTGGTACAAATATACAATGGAATATTACTCAGCCATAAGAAGAGATGAAATACTGCTATTTGCAACAACATGGATGGACCTTGAAATAATCATACTAAGCAAAATAAGCCAGACAGAAAAGGTTGAAAATCACATATCATTTATATATGGGATATAACCTAAAAGCAACAAATGAACAGGATAAACAGAGACTCAGGGACATGGACAATGGACTACTGGTTACCAGAGGGTAGGGGTTGGAGGAGGAAGGAAGAGGTAGACAGGGTAAAGGGGATCAAATATAAGGGGTTTGGGGGAGGATGAAGTGGGTAAAGGGGATCGAATATATGTTAGCTGAAGGAAACTGGACTCTGGGTGGTAATCACACAATAGAATATATAGATGTCAAATGATAATGTACACCTGAAAATTATATAATTGTATTTACCAATGTTATCCCAATAAACTTTAAAAAAAAGAGAGACCTCTGGATTTTACTTGTTTTTCTCCTTAGATTTTAAGGACAGAGTTCTAAAGCCATCTTCACAAGTGTAATCCACACTCAAGCCATGTATCCATCAGCATATGGTCTCTGGAAAGATCATATTCGAAAAGGAGCATTAACTTTTAAATGCATGCACAAAAATATCATATTTATTTTCATTGGTGGAATAGGTGTGTTTAAGTACTTTTGACTCTCCTTAAATTAAGTGCTATAAGTCCCCACCCATGTCTAAAGAACTGCCGTGTTTGGGATTCCCTTCCCAGTTTGCCCATCGGGGCCATGACACACTGGTCGTCTTGGCCATTGGAAGCTTGAAGGAAAACATGGCAATGTCATGGACCATGTTTCTATTTCACTGAGTGAATTTTTATTTGATTGAATCCTGATTTCTTTCTGGAATCATATTTTGTGGCCTATTCTCAGTTACTCCATGAAGACTTGGAGATAAAAAGTCCAATTACCCCAGCTGTGGAGAACTGTCCCCTCGGGCAGCTGTCTCCTCGCCATTCTACTCTGGGCCACTCAGGAAGCCTTTGGACCCTTCTGGAGGATCGATAACTCATCAAGCTTTAAAATCAAAACCTTTATCAGGTGTAGAATCAGCAGCTGGAAGTGGGACAGTTCAGAAACACGGCCTCAACTGACCTGGGCATAAATGCTATGCCTTTATTTGTTTTTTTCTGTAAATTTGACAAAGTGAAATTGGAGTGAATAAACAGGCTAAGGATCAGGAAATAGCATTCTAGGAAATACCATTTCATCAGATCTAAGATGTCAACCATTTTAGGACATACCATTATTTCATATATCACTAAAAAAGGAAAAGTACCTCCAATCAGTGACAGCAACTCCTCGCTTCTTTGAAATTTCTTTGATTTATTCTAAGGGATTTGGGGATTCCTTGTGCCTTTAGTTGCGTCACTTATTCTATTGTAGGCAATCGTTTTGCACACAGCTCAGTAACGCGTAGTAGCACATAGCATGGCTCCAACTACTCCTTTCTTAAGTTCCATAAAGCCCTTTAAAAATATGAATTGTCTCCATTTTGCCAAGATGGATATTTGCTTCACTGACATCAAAATTATGCCTCACTGCTTTATTTTGTGCTTTTGTGTACATAATTACTTCATTCCAGAGCTGAATCCCAGTGTAAACTTTATGAAAATATTTTAAACAGCACTGAGCATAACCAACAATGAACGTAAGTCAGTTAAAATGAGGATTCTGTGACCGGCAATGACCAGGTTCACATATGCACAGGAAAACACCAACAGCTGCCTTGCTGGTAGCAACAGTGAAAACTACCATTGGCAAGTCCCATCCTGATTTTGGAGATGCTGAAATGTAGGTGTGAGGTGGGGGTACATCTTAGAATCATTGAAATATGATATCTATTTAAATATACCTACATATTACTGGCTAGTACTTTATAACAAGGATACATTTTGAAAACATTTGATGTTTAGAAGGCATATGGGGAGGGTCCCAGCAGGAAACAGATAGTACATACAAAAAGCACCGATTAAAGAAAATTTAATAAAGAGACTTTTTATTGAAATGTGGGCAGGGTTAAGAGAAACCAGCAAACATCTCAAGGCAACAGCAGGAAATTTTCTGAGATGTAAGAGGAAAGGAATGGGGGTGGGGGGGCACCTGAACCCAGACGAGGTTGCCCTATGATAATTTTATGACCAAAGTAGACATGTCACAGCTCCTAGATGCAAAATATTACAATCAGAAAGGGCCTTGGAATTTGGAAGTTGACTGCCCATTTGCTAGACCTGATCCAAATTTGTGTTCTGAGAAAAATATTAACTCTACTTCTGGCTACTCCATTATATATAAAGATGATTAAGATAGGTAGATAGGTAAGTAGGTAGACAGACAGACATAGTATTACCTGGCCTTGTCACCACAAGGCAGTTCTGAGCAGCTAGGGCAAAATAACCAGTTAGAATGAGATGAGTGTAATGGTACCAGAAGCCAGCTGTATGTGCACAGTAATATCTATAAAATAACATGCCTTAAACATGCTGTGTGCTAGACTCTAGGCTAAGCACTTTATACGCAGATATCATTTAATCCTCACACAACCTTCTGAAGTCAATACTATTAATATTCTCATTTTATAGAGGTGAAGAAACGGCAACTAACATGAACGATTTAAAAAATACACTGGATTATATCACTTCCTCACATACATTGCCTTCCTCTACACTTAGAATCCAAAATTCCCATCTGAGCCTGCACAGCCATGTGTGCTCAGACCTCCACCTGGCTCCCTGGCTTCATCCCCAGCTCAGACATCCTGTTTCATGAACTCCAGCTTTGGGTTACCTTCACTTCCACTAGTGCTCCAAGATCTTTCTCTCCTCAAGGTCTTTGTATAAGCTGTTCCTGCTGCTCAGAATCAGAATATTCTTCTCCTACTGTTGAAGGGCAAGCACTTTCTCATCTTTTATTGGTTCAGCTGTCACTCCTGACCTCACCTAAACCCACCTTCATACTCATCTTTCTTTCTCTCTCTCAGGCCTCTTGTTTGTTTCCTTCATGGCTTTTCATGGTGCGGGTGGGTGGGTGGAGCTTGTTGTGTGGGTGTGGTGTGTGTGTGTGTGTGTGTGTGTGTGTGTGTGTGTGTGTGTGTGTCTACTGTCCTCTCACTAGGTAGGACATGAGTCCTCGACTGCAGGAATTATATCTGACGTGGTCCCCTTACCTGCCCCCTACCATTATTCTCTCAGCCCCTGTGTTTCTTTTGTAATCTTTATAATTTGCTATTCTCTCATTTTTTTCTTTACCTATCCTTAGATTGTCTTCCTCAGTAGAATCAAAGTTCCTTTGTTCACCGTTTTATCTTCAGCATCCAAGACTTTACTTGACAAGTAGATGATGGATTTTGCCTAAGATCTTGGGGCTGCCGAATGGCAGGATTTGCACCCAGGTAGTCTTTTTCCAGAGCTCTCCCTCTTGTGCATCCCACAGGAATGCCTCTTAAATGGTCCTTCTCTCCCTGTGAGGAAGCAGAACACAAACGTGCGTTTTGTGCATGTGGTCTTCCTCTATGGTTGAATAACTCAGCAGATAGTCACGCTCCTATCTCCAGTGTCCCCCACCCACGTTGGCTGAAAAGGCTCATGCTACTGAACAAAAAAGGGAAGACTGCACCTTATCTCCCATCCCAGCTGTTCTAGGCTGCATGGAAACTAGCTCTGCTTTGCCACTAGGTGGGAGAAGCCACCCCTGTTGACATTAAAAGACAAGGCCAAAGGCAACCTCCTTACGCCAAGGTATCAGGTTCTGGACTTAATCAGCTTTCCCTTCTTCCCCATATTATTCATTTCTTTCATTTAAATTACAAAAAGAAACAGGATGTACAAAGCCACAAACAACATCATCTCCTTCTCCTGGGGACTATATCACCATTCCTTTTGTATAATCTACTGAAGTTTTAATATATTTCTTTCCTCTACTGCGGCTTTCTTCTTTCCTCGGCCTTTCTAACTCCTACCCTACTCTCTTTCTGGTCAGCGTGAGCACGTGTGCACGTGTCTTTTAAAGCACAACTCTGGCTGCATTCCCAGCAAAGGAGGAAGTAGCCTTTGTTGCCCAACTAATTCAATAAGCTTCAATTATTCATAGACTATTTATTAGGTGGAAAGAAGGCAATGGTTCCAACATTTGTTATTAGTCTGCAGTCTATCAGAGGAATAAATTAGCTTCCTGTCACCACACAAGTCACTATTTCCTCAAATGTAGGAATGGCTAATGACCAAGGTTTGGAAACTGTTTTACAAAAAGGTCATGACACACTTCACTTATGTCACATGATACAAACAGAAAATAGGTTTTAAGGGAGGGGGGAGGATGACAAGCTGAGAAGTAGCAGAGTGCGTACAGCCCCGAGTTCTCATTATCCCCCAAAACTTCATATGCCAATGCCGAGCTCCATGGTCAGCTGTTTTATATTCCTTTATGAAAGGTTCAGTCAACTGCAGCCACAAGAGGAAACATAGGAGAGTCTCAGGAAAATAAAATTGATTATACTCACAGGCCCTAGGGACAGGAGTCATGCCATGCCCCCCAGGACCACTTGGAAAAACACCAGTGCAGTCAGGAGACGGACGACAGGAACAAGGAGAGCACTGAGCCAGGTCCTTTACTGGGGTTTCCTTAAGAAAGGCAAGGCAGGACAGGGTAGGGAGTTTAAGATTTGCTAGTTCGAATAATTTCTGTAGGCTTTGGGCTACAGGGGTGGTACCTGCTCTTGGGATGATGAAGACAGAGAAATACTGTCCCCTGGTGTGTTAGGGCCAGATAGAGGAGGTATGGCTCTGGCTATCAGAGGCATATCACCTACTATCTCTAAGAATTGGCTAGCACCACATCCTCCCCGCTGTCCCCCACCCCCCACCCCCAGCCCCGAGAAGCAGTCTCTCCCCATGCAGAAAGGTTTTTTAAGATTTTTTTAAAAAAATTTTTTATGTCAAAACATCATACTACACAGAAAATTGTAAAACATATACAATACATCAGGTTCCAGTAAGCAGAGCCCAGCATCACCAAGTGCTAAATGTTTGCAGGAACAGAGGGCAGGGAATAGTTATGTGAATATAACACTGGATGCTCTCTTGTCAAGGAAGTAGCCTTGTTAGAAAGGGAAGCATTGGAGCTTGGAGGCCAGAATCAGCCTAATCTTCAATCCCCCTGAGCCAGCTCTCTGCTAAACTACTAAAAAGTGAAAATAAAAATGAGCCTCTAGGGCCATGGTACTTTTCTCTCTTTAGAGGATAAATGGGTTTATTTCCCAGGAAACAGGGCCTGGAGCTATCAGGTCCACTAGAGAAGCAACCAAATGAGGGTTGCTTCATTAATCAGCTCTTCAGTCTCAGGAGAGCACAGTAGTTTATTGTTTGGGATTCATGGTGTATGGAATTTGACATGACTGTTTTAAAATATAAGTTTATCAAGCTCATCGATACCATTAAAGGTCCCAGCTATCCATTTTACCCCTATGGTAAAGACTGCAAGTGGTCCCCTACTAACCATTCTCGCCTGCTTTCTTTTAATAGAAATCTGGTGTGTGCCTGGAACTTGACTGCCCAAGATCAAGACCACATTGCTATGCCACTCTAAAGTTATGGTATGTGCATGTAAGTTCTGGCCAGTGAGATACAAGCAAAAGTGTTTTTTTCAGCTTCTGGAAAGTGTTCATATAAGAATGGGGCATGTGTTTCTTCATCTTCTCTTTGCTCCTGGCTAGAATCTAGATGTGATGGCCGGAGCTCAAGAAGCTATCTTGGACCTTGAGCTAGAAGCTAAATGATGAGAATGGTGGTTCCTGACAACATCATGAACTAGATACCTACTGCTGGACTTCTTACATTTCTATTTTGTTTGTGCCACTTTATTTGGGGGTTTCTTTCACTCTCAGCTGAACCAATTCCTAACTAATACATGTTCCTTTTATACCATAACATGGTTCAGGCAACATGAGCTGAGTGACCCCTGTGTTCTCAAAATGGCAGAGTATCTTGACTATAGGAAAAAAAAATAGCATCACCCAGGAGGATTTAGTATCATTCTGGGCATGGCTGTGTATCCAAGCAGGTAGTGAATGGAGGGGGTGGGGAGAGTAAGGAACGGAGCATCAAAGTTCTACTCCTTTCTTCTATGGGAGGCTATGCTTAACTTCTGTTGCCATAGACACCTCCAGAAAGAACTTTATTCATCCTCTTGAAACTCTTACCAATATTTCTTTCTGCTTGTAGCTGGGAATTGTAACCTATATTTCTTTTATTGCAATTCAGACAAGTTCCTCTTCATCTTTAGTGAAAAAGGAAGTACAGGTTCTACCTGCTACAAACAATCTTTCAATATAAAATTCTCTATTCATCCATTAGACGAACTCTTATTTGAGGGTATACTATGTGCCAGTCACTATGGTAGGCTTGGGACAGAATAAAATCTTCATGAAAGCTGTTTTTGATTAGTATATTTGTCTCTAAAAGCCAGACTCCTGACTCTAGGCAATAGGCCAATTATTTCAAAGCCAAGTTTGGGCCTTGACCTTGAAAACATTATTCAAGTAATAGACCCCTTGAAGAATCAGAAAAACCTTTTTTTTTTTGGATCTGATCCCTCCTTAGGCTTCCCTTCAGGCTCTTTTTTTCAAAACACTCATAACTTATTTTATTCAATGATGGGATAAGTTTCACAAAGAAATTCTCTTCTTCTCTCTCTCTCTCTCCTCTCTCTCTTTCTCTCTCTCTCTCTCTCCTCACACACACACACACACACAACACAACACATACCATAAGGGTACATGATGAAGAACCAGGTGCATTTCCTGGCACGTTGTAAGTCTGCAATAAATTTTCTCCAAATCTGACTTCTTCAGTTTTATACTTTATATTCTGAATTCTCTCTTGTACCATACCATCTAATAAATATTTTTACTAATAGAAATCATGACTTTTTTTACTTCTATATTTCTAATATTACTATACATTACCAATTATACACACTGGTCTTCAGGAGATTCATCCAGAAGGCACCATAATTCAAAATACGAAGTGATCATATAATGTATCTATGTCATTGAAATGTGTTTCTGTGGTTACAGTTGAATGTGGAAGTGCCTCTTCTGAAACTGTTATAAGAAATCACTTTGACTAAGTCAGACCACGAAGCCATGAAGATCTGCACCAGAAGCTAATGGCTGGCTTCCCTACTGCTGTGGTTTGGGTTGAAAGGGAGAAATCAGATGGACACCCTGTTAATAAGGTGTGAAACTGGGATGCTTGTGCTAACCAGGAGGCAACCTCCTTCCCAGACACAAGCAAATGGAACTGCCTTTTTCTTAGTTTGCCTCACTAATAACTCTCTGGCAGCTAACAAAATATTTTAATCTAAAAGGGCCTTTCTAGAGCCAGGAGAGAAGTTGTTATAGAACAGTCACGTGATGATAGGAAATAACATTAACTAAGGGGCATCCTGCATTCGGAGACAGGGAGTCCAAGGTCAGCTTCCCTCCACCCCCATCTCTCCAGGCCAAGTCCACCTCTTCCTCTTTTGGAGTGGCTGGGCTGGGGTAGACCAACTTTCGTAACCTTAAACTTGACCCACTCACCCTACTTTACAGTCTGGGGCAGATGGGCACATAAGCCAGTAGTATAAGTCTCCATTCAAAGCCTGAAAGTGGAATTTCGGTGCATGCATCAACCAGGGTTAATTTCTAAAGGCCAGCTTTTGTATAAACAATTTAGACACGCTAAATGGTATGCTCACTTAGAAGAAATTTTCTTACTCTTTCTTTGTAACCATTATGAAGTTATATGCACAAAAAGAAATGCCTTTTTCCATTCATCTGGTTGATGTATTATTTTTTTCTTATCCATTTCTCTCAACATTCTGTTGGGCCTATACTGCTAAGAAAGCCTCTTACAAATTTGGGGTTTGTGGAGGGAGCAGGACACAGGGAAAGGAGGATGTAGGGAAGCTCTTGATAGATTTTAACAGGAAATATCTTTAACAAATGAAGTCTCTCTTCCCTTGCCTAATTCTGAAATGCCTCTGGCTTGAAAATTCCCCATATGCTCGTTATTTATGTATACCACGCAAATTCTAAACAAAGAGCTCCATTCTTGGTCCCCCACACACACACCCTCAAGCAGCGAGGAAGTTTTCCACCGTAGAGATATTAAAGGACTCAGAGCAGAACCAGACCAAGGGTCATTTAACAAAACGTCATTGGCAAAAGCCAAATTTAAGGTTAAATGAACAATGTGGGGCCGATTAACCTTGCAGCGATGACTTTGACTTTGTTTATTCCGGGAAGTCCAAACCTTCAAGTCAGTGCCCGTATCAGTCTTCTAAGGCTGCTGTAACAAAGTACCACAGCCTGAGTGGCTTCGACCATTGAAATTATTGTCTCAGTTCTGGAGGATACCTGTCTGAGATCAAGGTGTCAGCAGAGCTGATTCCTTTGAAAGGCTATGAGAGAGAATCTGTTCCATGCCTCTCACCTAGTTTCTGGTGGTTGGCTCGGATTCCTTGGTATTTGTTGGCCTGCAGAAGGATCATCTTGATCCCTGCCTTCATGTTCATAGGGCATTCTCCCGATGTGCATATGTCTATCTCCAAATTTCCCTTTTTTAAGGACATCAGTCATATTAAATTAGGGTCCCCCTTTGATGACCTAATTTCAACTAATTACATCTGCAAAGACCTTATTTCCAAATAAAATCACATTCACAGGTATTTGCAGTTAGGACTTCAACATATAAATTTTAGGGGGCACAATTCAACCCATAATAGTTGCCCAATATAAAGCATCCTGGCAACAAAGCTGGTACCTCTGTCCAACGAACAGCAACCAAGAAGATTGCTTGCTAGCATTTAAAAAAAAAAAAAAAACTATGGCCATCCTGGGCTGTAGA
Organism: Pteropus medius; assembly: GCF_902729225.1. Lineage (NCBI taxonomy): Eukaryota > Metazoa > Chordata > Mammalia > Chiroptera > Pteropodidae > Pteropus > Pteropus medius. The sequence goes on along the minus strand of NW_024344370.1, from coordinate 5,033,405 downwards.
GAGCAGGTTTCTGAGCTGCAAGTTGCCTCTGGGAAGAACTAACTTGTGAAAGGTCCTCTTTAAGAATGAGGAAGTGGATGATTCAAGATGGAGCAGTTATGGCTGAGCCCTCTGGTTCTCAGAGTCCTGGTCTTTTCTCTCCACAAGAAAATGGGCAAAAAATCTGAGAAAGCAATGGGTCCTCCCAGTGCTAGGCTTCCCCTCTCCAGAACTGGCCTTTTCTCTGGCTTCTCTTTAGATATTCAAGGCAGGAGAGAAGTTAGAGATGTGGACTAATCACCAGCCTTTGATTCCTAGTCTTAATTCTACTCTGCTCCCCTCCAAATAACTCCTTCCTTCTTCCTTCTCCCTCTCTTTCTTCCACCCTGAATACCAAGAATGCTGGCCATAGGTAAACTCAAAGGAAAATGGCAAAGCAAGAAAGCAAAACTTTTGCAGACAGCACTGGGTTTGATGTTTCCGAGTCCTCTCTTGGACTCCAAAGCCCGCAAAGCCCTGTCTGTGCTGTCTGCACACAAAGACCTGGACCTATGGATGTTTTAATTCTGTATTTTGATTGAACTTTCTCAAGATTTAAGAAAGTCATCAAGCTATTTGTGTAGAATTGTTTTCCAAGTCATTTTTTTGTTTATTCCCTTCAAAGCATCTGTTTCATCCCTCTGTTACACCAAGGAAGAGGGGAGCTCTGGAAGAGAGGGAGGAATGAGACAGAGATGCTGGCCTCTTCCTTCCCATGGCTAAGCCCAGGCCCAGGCCCAGCTGAGCCTTCGCCCAAGTGGTCCCTGACCCACCTTCAATCTAAGGAGACAACACTGAAATGGAGACCAGAAGCTCTGGTGCACCAGCACAGCTTGTCAGCTGGTGGGCTTTGCTGTAGGATAATCAGGCAGAAACTTTCTGTTTCATTGAGGGACCCCCAAATGCCAGTTTCCCCAGAGAGGATGCCTCCTCCCCTCCTCCTTGGGGATATAAGCTTGAAATGAAGGATTCCAGGGACTCGGTGGAGGAAGAGAGTAAAACCCTCACTGTCCAGCAGGGTGTGATAGGAGAACTGAATATTAAAACACATCCACAGATGCAGCATATGGCCCTTCTCAAAATTCCCCTTTCTCCACTGAACAGGTCAGGTGCTCTTGTCTCTCCCATCACAGCTGACCACGAGGACAGCCTTGTCCTGCAGCTGATGTGAGCTCCTGATGCTACCCCTCCTATGGGTCTTAAACATACCCTTGACCCAGACCCTGTCAACTCCTGCCTGAATTGCTGTAAACACCACCATGTCAGCAAAACTTCAGGGTTTGTCCTCTGACACCCAGCTCCCTGCTCAAATAAAACTTCTCTTTCACCCACCTTGCAAATAGTCTAACATCACACCCAGCCCGTGGATGGAAAGGCAGATTATTAGTCTAGTGCTGACCTGATGAAAACCATCTGACAGTTTTTTCCAGGGTATCTGGTACCCTCAGCTTGGGCAGGCCTGAGAGGATGGAACTCTTTGCAGTTGATTAACATCAGCCTTGGGAAGTTGGGGGCTATTAGGTAAATGCATATTAACTTTTAAGATACCCACGCCCTGCAAAGATTTAGCTCCAGACTCCAAAGTCTGTTAAGTTACCATCTAATGCATGAATTTAGAGCTTCCACTTTAAGTTGTCGAATGTCATTTTATTTATTTAGCAAATACGGTATTTACCATTTGTCTGGACTGGACCTGTTCTGTGTGCTTTACAGATATTAAGTCATTTAAATCAGCAAAACTACATGAGATAAGTTTAAGCATTTTCATTCTTATTTTCCAGTCAAGGAAAATGACCGGCAAAAAGGGTTTATGAACTTGCCCAAGGGCATAGCCAGGATTTAAACCTGTGTGGTCTAATCTAGAGTCAGGACTCTAACCACTGCCTCGAGGACCAACTATAACTTCAATATGTCAAATGGAGCAAAAAAGAAGAGGAAATAATTGAAAAGGTGTAGCTGATATGACTCCCCCTGCCCCCGCCCCGGCATGAACACATTTGTGTTTCCCTGTGAGGCATTTTCTGTACTTGAACACAACAACCTTTCTCTAGCACACCAGGCTGGCCAGAGATTAGACAAAATGCAGCCCATTTTGGAACCAAAGCATGGTTAGGATTATCAAAAAGAGATGTGTCTGCTCTGAAGCACGATAGTCCTGAACCTCTGAGAGATGTGAGGCTATGCTGTATTTCCTCTCACTTTCTAGAGCTTTTTTCCATGTCCTTCTCCAGATGGGAACTCTAATGTGGTAAACGCAAAAAGTCTCATATATAATTTTTATTACATGGTATTTTCTCCACAAATGGGGAGAAAAATAAAATCCAAATCTTCTGTATTTCATTTTCAACCCAGTCACCGACTCACTGATTTCCAGCTGTCACAGAAACCTCCAGAGGCCATTTCCATTCCCACTCTCAGAGAAAGAGAAAGCCAATACACTTTCTTCTTTCACTTTTAAGTTGGCTCTTTCCCATCAGGAATGGACTTTCTCATCAATAAGTTCATCATTCACTTGGAAAAAAGTGTTCCTCAGCGTTTGGCAAATCCAGATTATGGCATCTGTCAGATGTCCCCACACATTTGTTGCTTCTCAACAAATGGGTGATTATAGCTGCTGACTAAATTAAACTTAACAACCTAGTTTATTCTAGCAGGTTCCTGGTAAACAGCACTGCAGCTGAAAAGGCTTATCCTGTTTACTTTAGCATGAAATATTCTGAGTTAGGGCTCCTACAACAGGGCAGATGCTGTGCTCCCTGAATGTCAGCTGTTTGAAGGGCTTTGTGTTTAGACAAATAGTGTTTAGGTAAGAAAGCCGCTGTTGATGTGATCTTTTGTATCAACTTCGAGCATCTGACGCATGTAGATGGACGTTATTCTATTTCAGTATATGCCAGACCTGCTCAGAGAGAAGAATCATCAGTACGTATAACGACTGGAAGTTCTCTGTTGACTAGATCTACTTATACAGTGTGACCCTCTTGAGTTTCTGCCTCTATGTCAGGGTTTCTCGACCTCAGCACTATTCACATTTGGACTAGATCATTCTTTGTCATGGGGGGATGTCCTGTGCATGGCAGGATGTTTAGCAGCCTCCGTGGCCTCTACCCTCTAGATGTCAGTAGCACCATCCTCCAAATTGTGACAATCAAAACTGCCTATAGACAATGCCAAATGTCCCCTGGGGGAGGGCAGAATCATGCCCCACCTGAGCTGAGATGACCGCTCAAACTTTAAAAGAAAGTTTTTCTTATAAAGGCCAGCAAGGGAAGAGACCATCTGCAGAACATTCGAGAATTCTCAGAGCATCATCTGGTCTCCTCCTTCACCCACAATAAATGTCTGCAGGGAATTCTGCTTACTGAAACTTGAAAACACAAATACTTAAAAGACTTTTTAAAAGATTACCAGAAAAATAAAAGTCATCTGTTGAGTATTGGGTAAGTGCCCTCGATGTGCTCAGTTAATGCGGCCTGCTCTCTAGGTTCTTTAAAAATGTGTCCCATCAGCCTTAAAAAGAAGAAGGAAACTCTGACGTGTTATAACACAGATGGCCCTTGAGAATATTATGCTAAGTGAAATAAACCATACACAAAAGTACAAATACTGTATGATCCACACATATGAAATATCTAGAGGAGTAAAATTCACAGAGACAGAAAATAGAATTGTGGCTATCCAGAGTACAAAGATTCAGTTTTACAAGATGAAAAGAATTCTGGAGAGTGGTTGCACGATAATGTGAATGCACTTAACCCTACTGAATTGTACACATAAAAATGGTTAAGATAGTAAATTTCATGTTATTATATAGTTTTGATGATGATGATGATGATAATGATGATGATGATGAAAAATAGCAATAAGCAGGGGAAAAAACATCACTAGCTAGCCTTGTCTTCTAAAACAGCTAGCACATATGCACCAGAATTCTGCAGATTCTCAGGCATAGCATCCCCACACACGCCTAAGCCCCAGGCTGAATCTTGAAAACTGCCTGAAGTCAGCTGATATCCTAACATTAGATCTGCAAACTATTTTCATCATTTTTACCTTGCTTCTCCTATAATTTTTTTGGATACTTTAAAATATGTACATTTAAAATCATCTTCTTTCCTTATTTGGGCCAAATTTCTGTAAGAAGTTCTAATGAAACTTAGAACACCTAAAAGCTTAGGTGTAGAGGGTGTGAAATCGATAGTTTTCCAAATTGCCAAATCGCCAATCAGGCTCCAAAGAATCCAAGATTTAAGAAGTATGGAGATATACTGAGAAACCTCCTCCTCCCCCCAACCCCCACACACACCACCGAGACGTATTTTAGCACAGTAACAGCAGCAAGGGCATCTTGGGTTGGGAGGGATGGGACCAGGGAGAGGAGAGAGGACAGTGACTGAATTTGGGGCTATGTGAATCTGGCCATTCTCAAAAGTTTCCCTAATGGCCAAGAAAGGGCTCCCAAACCTCAAAATTCATGTGACCAATGACCATCTGCAGCTTCCCGTTCTCAGCTAAGCAGGAATAAACGTGGAAAACAACAGAAGATTCAAATGCTCTTTTGTGTTTTTAAAAACAATTGCCTATGTTTTATACTAATTTTTTATGCAGACATTCCATGGAAGCAGAGTATACTGTGCATGCATCCTGCTGATGAAGCTTTGATCTGCTGTCAGGGAATATTTTAAACCTCCTTTGATCTGCTCTCCTCATCGGTTTGGGTTCCTTTGGCCATACTACTTTTATGAGGGTTATTTTGCTGCTCAGTGACATTCTGTAACTTACAGCAATGTTTCCCAACTATGTTCCGAATAATAAATAAAATATGTATGAATAAATAGATAGGCAGGCAGGCAGACAGTAAGGCAGGCAGACAGAAGATCAATCAATCGATCGATAGATTGATGATGATGATGATGATGATAGATTAGATAGACAGATAGAGATGGAAATATATAGAGAGGTAATATTTTCCTTTTAAATGTACAAAAATTAGGAAAATGCTAAATACATATATACTGAAGATGCTAAATGTATATAGTTTTATATAATCTCTCTGATTCTAAGATGAAGATTTTTTTTCCCCATTTTAATATATCTGAAATCAATCTGATCTTAGCAATTGATGTGTGGCACATTTTTCCCCCCTGAAAGCTATTATTAAATCAATGGTATGACCACTGGTGTCTCAAAGCAATAAAATACTGTAATATGTAGTAATATGTAGCCACAAGAGAGATCACCAGACCTGACCCACAGCGAGGGTGCCAGGCATTCATAATGCAAATGGTGAGTTCTCAGGGCACTTCTTAGTGATCCTGGCAGAGCAAGTCATATCTCCAAAGCAGGTTGTTCCACCAAAAGCTGTCTCCTAAATGATGGCTGATCACGGGTATGGGTTTTATCTTAAAATATCAACAGATTTTTTGCTGTTGTGGAATACTGAACATGTATACTTCAAACACTCGTTTCCCACAGTGCTATTTCTGAAAGAAAATATTTTGCACAAAAAAATAATGTTTGTGGCTCTCAAACTATGTCTAAATCAAACACGCAAAAGTTCATGATTTTCTAAAGTAAAAATTAAAAATTTTTTTCTTTGATTCTAAGAAATGAGAAATAGGTTGTGCAAGACAAAACAATTCATGAATTTCAAAGTAGTTTCATTCATATTGATCTATTATAAAACATATAGATTGATATTCACCTTCATTTTGCTGTATCATTCCTAATGAAAAATGAAATTTCCAAATTAGACTGCAATTTAAAAATATGGGCTCTATACTGCTTCCGATGTGATAATCTGACTCGGCAATTTCATTATAAAATTGAGCAGACATGGAAAAATGGTCAAAACCATTGCTCTCAATAAAGAATATAAAATAAATTTTTCTTTTATCTTTACATATAATGTCCCATTATATTATTTAAAATTTTAGATAAAATTTAGTCTTACAGCAATTAATCTATATTGATTCCATATTTGCTTGCTACTATAAATCACATGTAAATTTTATTTTATAAGTTCCTCTTGACACTATTTCAATTTATTATAATTTAAAGACTATCCTGTGGTCAAATGAGTTCAGAAACCCCACCTTAATGTGAACTCCACAGTCACCTGTTGATAGAACCGGCAACCTCCACATTTACAGTTATTTGCTAACATTGGGTATAGTAAAGAGTCATCCTGGTGGCAAGACGTCAAGTGTACTCACGTCTATTCCCTGTCGCAAACAACAAGGAGCTATATGACACAGATACAAAGAACTCTAAAAAATGTAAGGTATGTTGAAACCCTAGCAAGAACATTTTTTTTAATGGAGGAAGAAAATCATATTACCATGTTGTTTCTCAATCCTTCATGACAGGTCAGTGGTTTATGACAGGATATGAAGTGTTCTGATGGTGTTGGATGGGAGGTTAAAGAGTGCATTAGGAAGGGTTTGAAAAAGGTGTTATAATTTGAAATAAAGATTCTCCCATATAAACTTTAAACAAGCTTGAATCCTTTGAGCTGACCTTATTCCCAGAAGGCCAATAGCTATTGTGAACCTCATAGATCTTCCTATGAGACCTTGAGCTGTGCAAATCTTCCTTTTCAGTATTTTTATCAGGACTTTAGAGAGGCAGAAGTTTGAGGGGGTAGGGGGAGTGGTACAGTAGCATCGCCTTATGACCTGACAACCACTTTACAAGGAAGGGAAGCCTCATGGAATGACTGAAGCTCAATGAGTCTAAGAAAGATGGTTACCAAACACCTATCCACCAAACCCTAGAAGTTTCACTGAGGCCACCTTGGAGGGAAGAGGCATCAGAGGAAAGGATGACAGGGTGGCACCCTAGGCAACTTCGACCAGAGCAACTCCACTCCCATGTACTTTACACACGGGTTTCCATCTAACGTTTTACCTAAAGCAAGAATTCAGCTTCTAGAATTTGAAAACCATGAGACTAGGAACAACCCTAGGTCCCTTGACCGTTTAAATATTCTGTGATCTCATAAGAGCTGGTTTATTATGCATTTGATCATTTAGCCAGTCAATTCCCTCCAAAATTGCAGGTTGCAGATATAAATCCAGGCATAGCACTAAAAAATAAAAATGAAGAAGACGCAGGCTCTGTTTTCACAAAATTTATAATCAAATGGAATCCAACAACATATAAACCAAAAATTACCGTCTGATACTCTAATAAAGGAATTATAAGGTAAAATGGCAGGGGCCGGGGGGAGTGAGGAAGCTTTTACCTGATAAGAGGGAAGAAGGAAGATTCAGGAAAGATGTAGAGGTATAGCTGGATTGTTATGAACAACACGAAGGAATTCCACCTAGCTCAAGCAGAAACAAAATGTCGCAAATCTTAGAGTAGCTCACAAGATGGAGGTCAGAACTGCAGGAATCAGGGCCTGAAGATGAAGCCCAGGGACTCAGAAACACAGGCTTCCAGGGTTCACTCACTGCAAGGAAACCCCTCTCTACTTCAGAATAAAATGTACATGGCTGCCTGCAGTCCAGGTCAGTGGTAGCAGTGGGGAAAAAGCACTTCCCCTCCCAGTGCTTCTCTGTCCATCACCGTAGTCAGAGAAGTTTAAGTTATGGCCACCGCGGCCAAGGAATACAGCATGATGACTGGCCCTGTCAGGATCATGAGCACCCTGCCCATCCTGCAACCCATCATCAAAGGAGCTGAAACCAAGAAGAAGGAAGATGGGAAAGCCACTGAGCAGAACAGTCACCACTATAAGAGGCTTAAAGCAATCCAGGTGGAGGAACTGCATGTGTGAAGGACAGTTGTCTTAAATTCCTGCTCAAGTCTCTTTTTATCACATCGTATTACACCATTCAGGTCACCTTGAGCCATTTCTGTGAGTGACACATCCAAAGAAGGAAACCACAGGTCCAGACATCACTAGCCATTAGTTTCCTAAAGCAACTGTAACAATGTACCACAAACTGGTGGCCTTAAACACAATGAAAATTTGTTGTCTCATAGTTCTGGAGGCTACAAATCTAAGATGGTCTCTGCAGGGTGAGGCATGCTCCCCCCGAAACCTGTAAGAGAATCCTTCCTTGCCTTTCCCCAGCTTCTGGTGGTTTGCCAGCTATCGTTGGCACGCCTCAGCTTATAGATGTGTCATTCCAATGCTCCGTCTGCACATGGCATTCTCCCTGTGTGTCTGTCTTCATATGGCCGTCTTCTTATGAGGATACCAGTCACATTGGTATCCTTACTCCAGCCTACTCCAGTATGACCTCAACTAACTACATCTGTGATGACCCTATTTTCAAATAGTCACCTTCTGAGGTCCTAGGGGTCAATATTTTAACACATCTTTTTTCAGGGAACGCAATTCAACTCATAACAACCATTTACCTAACCAGACGCTGGGACTTAAATGAAAAATTTCTGAAAAGAAACCTTTAAGCCTCTCCTACTTTGGGTGCACTCAGAAATAACTCTTGCTACAAGGTTAAAAAGAGTAGGCTGAGGTATAATTCAAAAAAGGAAACAAATAGGTAGAGATTAATCCTTATAAGAGTAAAAAATATGGAAAATACATAATGCAAAAAGCCTGTATTAACATGAACTCCAAATTGGAATTCATGGTCTGTGCCTGCGAAATCCACAGATTTGGCTGCTCCATAAACATCAGTATTCTGCAATTTTCCTCATTATACAAGACCATACAGTACTTTATGGAAACATAAAATGGTAACTCAGTCCTTAAACCATATGTTTTAATAAGTAGCAGCTAATCAGGCAAAGTATTTGCATGTCTGCTATTTGGGGACTGTTTCAACATCTCTCAGGGGTTGTAAATGTCCTTATTTGCACCACACTGTATCCAAAGTAGTAGCAAAACATAAGCCACAGCTATGCAATTATGCTGCTGTGAGAGTGCGCTCTCAGCAGGTGAGAAGGGTGAGAAAGTGAAACCAGGCAAGATGATTAGGAAAGAAACCATCAATGAAGGCAGAAGCTGGGGCAGAGACCAGGTCAGAGCATGCAGACTCTGAATAGACCTAGCTCTAATGCACACACACACACACACACACAAAAAGTTGTTTTGTTTAAATATTAAGAGCTATATGATGGGATTAGTTGCTCCCGAGCCTGGGACTGACTTTGTTACAACCTTGGCTCAAAAATCAGGTTTACTTCCTTTTTACTAAGAGAGAGAAATAGAAAGAGAAAAACATGAGGAGGGCAAGGGAAGAGGGTGATGGGCAAGTTGCTCCGTTGGTTTTGAAGAGCTCTGAGTGAATCAACTGACCTTTTATGATTTTTCTAAAATGAGGAATAGTGAACTATCAAGTGACTTTTGCTGCCCCGACAAATGATAAATGCTTATTAAGCAAAGGTCTACAGGTGGCCACCAAAGTAGTAATTTAGAAGCTTTCTCTCTGTGCACTCTGAGGGGTCATAGCACCCTACATTCCACCAGGAGAGTCATTTAGGGGAAAGAGCTGCTCCTTTTCCTGGAGTCTTGCTTTAAAATGCAAAAGTTCAGGCTTTAAGACATAATTCAAGAACAACGTCCCCTAAGTAACTTGTTGGAATTTTACTCCAAGCCTCCATCCTCCAACCCACTGGCTTGGGTGAGTTAAATGGCCTCTTCCCCTGTTCCTACAGTTTCTGGTGAGATAGAGGAACCCTACATCCTCCTTTACACTGTTCCACTGTAATTCTTCAGTGTCCCCTTTCACTCTCTGTCCCAATTTGAATGATGATGTGCATGATCAATTTATTAATTCTTGCTCCTGCCTACCCTACCACAGTGCCTTGCATGTTCTATTAGCCTTGAGGGCAGAGACCATGTTACATTTACTTCCAGCGGTTAGAGATACCTGAATGTGGCAGCTAGTCAATAACTTGTTGAACTTAATTAAATTGAATTGAAATGCCCTTCAATCATTACACTCTAATATTCAATCACTTACCAGCTCGCCAGACAGCAGAGACCCTCTACCATCAGGAAAACACTGAGCCATAGAGGGTGAAAATGCCCAAAAGAAGACCAGCAAGAGCCTGAGAAAGGCTTTGCCTATTTCACCACCTACTCTACTGGGCAGTTCTTCCTTGCCCACTAGCTGGGGACAGTAAACACCAAGGCCTACCTGCCCAGATCCCTATCTCAGACACAGTCAGGTGGCAGCCAAAGGGCACATGTGAGCCACCTGCTTCAGACACTGAAGGTTCTTCCTCCCTCTCTGCTTATCTTCAGATTTATTTTGCTTCCTTTCCTGGCTTTATGCGTTTTTGTCTCTGTGATTAGATTAAATTTAACTACCCCTGATATCTAGCGATATGGCCTGCCGCTGCCAGCATTTATTCATCAGAGAGTGTGCTCGTTTCTCCTAGCAAAAGTGAAGAACTGCCCTCGGGAAGAAAGTGCCGCAGCTGTAGTTATTAGTCCTGAAGCCATCTCTGCCACAACTGAAACATAGAGAACATATAGGTCACATGTCCTGGTGATGTGACCATAGACAGCAGAGCTACTGTGAAATCCTCAGTACACTGTAGGCAACTCTAGCACACAAAAACAACAAGAATGCCTGAATTTATTCAGTCGGCGAGTGTTACACCCACAGTTTCCATGTGGTCATGGCACTGGGCTAGTTAGCAAGAAAGACCTAGGAGGATGAGTTAAAGTCTCTACCCTCGAGAGATTTAAATCTAGTTGAAGAATGGAGGAAACTGGAAATTCCCAAAGTGTGGTCCCCAAATCTGCAGCAATACATGGAAACTCGTGAGAAATGTGAATTCTCAGACTCCAGCCCAGACCTAATGAATCAGAAACTCTGGGAAGGTGGGTGGTAGCAGCAGCCTGTGTTGTAATAAGGTCTTTTAAATTCTCATATATGCTAATGTTTAAAAGCCAGTAGGTAGGTAGACGCAGGCAAGAAGTTTTAAAATAACCACACAAATGCACAATGCACATTACCAGATAGTGTGGAAGAAGGTACTTGCTTTGCCCGCGCTCCAGCTCAGGTCTGGAGAGGGTGGTTTTGTTGCCTTCTCTTAGCCACCAGGTCCTCTCCTCACATTTCACAGGCTTAGGATTTGGACACAAGATTAAGAGTGCAATTGTACTGTGCTCATGCCCAAGCCAGCTCTGGGTATGCAATGCATGATGACAGGACCACAGGTCTGCAGGCCAAATGTTTCCTTTGTTGCCATGAGAGCCTGTGCAGTTGGAAGGCTCTGATGAGCTCAGAGCTGACTGTTGATGGGCTTCAGAGCAATAAATAAGCAGCCACGAGTCTCTTTAGAGAGAGGCACTAGGCCAGCTTTTGCAGAACTGCTCCCAAATTCTATTCCCACTAAAGACAGACTAGGTAACTCAAACTAACTCTTTTGCTGAAGATAATGTTTAAAAGCTGGAAGAAATACACAAAAATATTTTCATAACAAGATCAAACAGCTTACAAGAGAGAGAAAAATTACCTGGCCATAGTCTAGTAAAAAATAATAATAATAATAAAAATTCATAGACATGGCCTCCATATCCGGGGTACTGCCTTTGCCCTGAAGAGGTAGACAAAAAGCAAAGCAGTATTTCTGACAGCTCTGGAGGATAGCAGGGCAAAAGGTTAGACCTTATAAAAGGGGGCTCCAGTGAGCCACCCAGTGCCTGGGGCTGGTATCCCAAGAGCTCCACTCTAGAAATAAGTAAGAACTGCAATGAAACCTGCTCTCATTTGCTGCCAGACTGCAAGTCATCAGGCAGCTTACAGAGTCTCAAGCCTTGCAATTAGATTAACGTGACCCTGGGTTGCACCTCCAGGTACCTCCAGGCACCCAGCAGAATCTAAAGAAAATTCTCTCTAGGGAAAGATATCATTCTAGGCTTGAAATCATTTCTACAAATAATGTTTTCAAATATAATGCCCAGTACACAATCAAATTACCAAATGCAGAATATAAAACTACTATGATTGAGGATAGAGAATGGACCAGAAGCAGATATGCTGTAGCTGACTGTCCTATTCTGTCAGGCAGAGTGATCACTCGTGGGATTCTTGGACTTGATCCTATAGCTCCCGCTTAGGGACAAACATCGTACCTGAAGGGGAAGGAGTAAGTAATACCAGGACCAATCACATTTACTCATTTCAAATAAGTACTTTTTCAACCAATACAATTGAAATTCTTTAAATATTTAAATCATTCTGCTATGATTACTTTAAATAAATTCAACACATTATCCAACACTCTAATTTGGAAGAAAGATTCTGGAGGAGTTGATTTGAATGGGAGCTGGCAGCTGAATACGTACATCTGAGGCATTTTAGGCAGCTGTGCCTGAGGGGAAAGACAAAGAGGGCCAACAGCATACTCTGTCCACTTCCCTTGAGGCAGACTCGGGGATAGACCCCAGTCAGAGAGGGGTTTCAGAAGGAACTGCTTTCAGAAAGAGCATGGCAGATTGCTCTGTGCACATGTGATGGTGGATAGCTCAGAGCTGGCAGTGTGGCAGTCTCCAGCTCATCACGGAGCATGGCTTGGCATTTGCTTAGTCAGGACTTCAAGAAATGGAGCAGTTGGTGGGCAACCAAGAAACAGCAAATGAGGAGCCCTGGGCACAGGCTTCCACGGACAATGGCAGCAGCTATTGTGAAGTAAATGCCCTCCAGCATTTGCAGTGGACACACAACCCTAGGAATTATGAATTAGTCCATTCATCTGGCTCCTTTCTAACTCATGAGCAGGTGAGGCCTATCAACACACGGGGTTGGAGGAGGTACTTAGGACTCACCACAGAGAAAAGAGATCCCTGTGAAGTAGCTTACTGTGGTTTATTTACTCTGCAGGTGTACAGAGAGCTAAAGATTGATTGTTCATCTGACCAACTTTCCCCCAGAAATTTAATGGGACACTGCAACACAGTAATACTGCACACCTTTATTCTCTGCTCAAGTCTACGTTCTGTGAAAAGGTAACTGTTAAAACAAGCCAGTGGAGAAACAGAATTCCCAGTGTTAACAGGAATTTCCCACTCAGTTTTTTATTGTATTTTAGGGCAAATCCAATATAAACATGAGGCCAAGTCCTGCTGGAATATAGTAAAATAGTCATTTTAAGGGTATGTTTGCTGTAGATTACAGCTTTAGACTGATGACTTGATAAAAATGATTCATTTTAAGACATCGCACTAATATGTTCTGCCCTTAGAACACATCCAACTGAAAATGTCACCAGAAATAAGCTATTTATACTAATTGAAAAGAATAGTGCTCTTAGTCTAAGAGAAAATATAGGATCCTAAAAGAAAAGGTGCATGGATTAAATGAGTCCTTGTTGTTTTTTACTTTTGACAAAACAGTTTATTTTAGATCTAAACATCCCCTGCTTTACTATGAGCCTAAAAATTTTTGTATATTTTAACTAGAAAGAGAAACTAACCAGAAATAAAGAACATAAACACATCGGCTTAATAGATTCTCATTTTCCAAGCAAAACTATAGACAAACTAAAAAAAGCAGAAAAGCAACTCCATGAAGTAGGCAGGCTCTGTCATTACCCTACTCTATCTACAGGTGAGGCGCCTGAGACACAGTCACTTGGTGTTGGGCCCACAGCCAGAGGCTGAGGACTCTCTAAGTCCTCCAGAGAAATGCTTCCCAAAGCACGGGCCACACACCTGTCTCCAGTGGAGAGCTGTTTGTTATTGAATCATTTCAGGTAGCAGTTGAAAGTAAGTTTCTGAATCATAGAAATTTGACAGTAATATTATATCTGTTAAAAATGAATCATTTTTTTAAATGGGCCTCATATTGGGTTTTTAAATTTCACTTTCTACAAAAGTAAAAATTCCTTTTTACTAAGTATCAGTCTGTGGTGTACTGGGGATTTTTCTCGGCCACAGAGATTGTGAGTAGCCCAGATCTCAAAGCTCAGATACCACCCAGGTTCAGCGCTATGAGGACTCTGACCGCCCCCATCTGTCTTCAGCAGGGAATCACCATTCACGGCAGAGCACGTGTCCTGTGAAGGAGACACCTGCCTGCTGAGAATGACCACTGAGAAGATGTAGGGGCCCGGAGTTGGGGGTGCAGGAGTGCAGAGCTGGCCTCTCCAAAGTTCTCTTTGGTGATTCCACAACTTTCCCCTGCAGTAGGTATGTAAAATCAGGAAGGAATTGTGCTTTGGCATCTTACAGAGCTTTCGTTAGAATGTTAGCACTATGAGTGACCCTGAATGAGGTCATCTAATGCCTCCCCTTTCCCTTGAAGGAAAGAAATATGAAGGGAAAAGAGCATCATGTTCCCCAGGAACAATGACAGTCGCTGTGACATCTCCAGGTCTGTTTCATTGATCTATCTGATCCCAGAACGCCTCTCCCAATAAGTACAGTGTTTTTGTTCCTTCCCCCTTGTAAAACAGGACACAGTGCAGCAACCCTCTCCTCATGCTAGAAAAGAAATGAGCCTGGTAGAGGACCCTCAATATCTAAAGCAAGAAAGGCTTAACTTGAAGACCTTGACAGGAATATGAAAATCCCTTGTGCATTCTAAGAGAGATGAGGGGGACACGCAGGGCACACTGAAGTCGCCCTTTCTCAGACTCACTCAGCTCGTTTTTCTTGGAAAGCCTATCAATCAAATAAACCGGGATGGAGCTTTTGTAACTCTGAAGCCACAGTTCACCACAAAACCTAACATTTACAGAGAAAGTAAACAACAGCAATGGAGAAGGCTTCAGCTGAGGCACATTGGACCACGGGATACATTTTTTGTATGAAATGGACACTGAGTGAAGGGAGCTTCGGAGCGGAGTTGGCTGAGGCCGAGAACATGAAGATGGGGGTTGTTATGGTTCATGGAAAGCAGAAGAGAGACAACCCAAAGAGGTCATTCACCACGTACAGACTAAAAACCAGCCTAGTGTATTGCCACTTCTAAGAGTCCAAGCCCAAGAGGAAAATCCCACTATTCCTGCTGGACAGAATAGGTGAAAGTAGGAATCACAATATTACTGTTAAAGTTGATGGCTTTTTATAATTTACAGAGTGCTTTTGCACACGTTATCTCATTTAGTCCCAATCCTCATCCCAGGCAATAAATAGTAGAGGTTTTACAATCCACTTTGGAAAGTAATAATTAGCAAAGATGAAGAAACTCAAGACATTTTGCCCAGATCGCACAGCCAGTCGGTGGCAGAGTGGCATCTGGCACTAGGACCTCGGACTCTCTTTTCAGGCGAATTGAAACTGTTGGAATTGCAGACATTTCAGGCCTCTTGCTTTTTCTGCTTTTTTACAGTTTGTCTGTAGTTTTGCTTGGAAAATGAGAATCTATTATGGTTCTTTATGGGTCAGCTGCTTGATTCAAAGTCACTCACTTCTTGGCTCTTGTGTCCCAGGGGGTTTCATTTTGCCAACTACTATCAGGTCACTGAGATTCATTAAAACAAATAAGTAATGTTATTCATGCAACCTAACCAAGTGCCTGTCACTATACTAATTAGAATCATGTGGGTGTGTGTGCTACAGTCCATATAATCTTGGCAATTTTTTACTAGATCTGAACTCAAAATGGACTCATAAAGACCTTTACATCAGTATGTATTTGCTAAATTTTTGGAAAATAAATGAATAAGTAAATGAATAAATGTCAGTTAGAAGGAACACTTGCAATGTTCTAGCCTGGATGTTCATAGCCTTGGGAGCTAACCAGAATCACCTAGAGTGAGCTGGGTTCCCCTTCTTCCCACCCCCACCACCCAAATACACATGCCAGGGTCCCCCCTCCTGAGACTGTGATTTTGTGGGAGAGAACGGGGCCTGGGGATCTGCATGCTTCAAATCAGATTCAGAAATGTACTTCTGATTGAGAGCCACTAACTAGGCCAGCTCCTTCATTTTACAAGTAAGGAGGTAGATGTTATGTGACCTGCTCAAAGTGACACAGCTCATGAGAGAACAAAACCATAACCCAACACTCCAGGTTCTGGTGGCACTTACCAGAAAATGTCACAAGGTACGAAGTCCTCTATGAATCCTAGCTGTAAAGCTCAACTCTCCAAAAACAACCATATTTAGCCACTTGAACAATCAATACTCAGCACATTCTTTTTTTTCCCCAGCTTGGATGGCCTGTGAAAAGTTCTGGTTAAGAAGTTATCTCGAGTAATAATTTCTAGAGTGGAGAAAATGGACATCTGTGATTTAGAATAAAATATCTAGCCAAACACAGTTTAGCCTTTGGCTGTGCAGAATGTCCCTGGGCCAGCTAAGGGCCTCGGGGTCATGCCTGTGAACAGCTTCACCTGACTGGTCTCTTAGAGTCCAATCACCTGTGTGGGTGTGGCGGGGGGCGGGTCTCGGCTGACTGTATTAACTGAGAGATCCGGGAGGGAGACCTCTAGTTCCTCATACCTCAAGATGGAGGAAACAAACTACTCAAGCTGCTTCTTCCCGAAAGATGTAGAGTGTCCTTTGAGGGCCAACGCTAGGAGTCTTTGGAAGACGAAGAGGGTTCCCTGTAAGGGGCCGAGTGTGTGGAAACGCTCTAAGTGTTGCGTGCAAATATGCTTCATGAGAAGATATGGGGATATCGGGATAACATGTAGGGAAACGTTGAAAAGATTGAAACTTTTCAATCTTTGTTATTCTTCAAATGTGATTCATATAACAGAGGTTCTGGCATCAGGGCTGCCCTTTAAAAAGATATTTAACAAACACATCACATTTCCAAGAAAACAATTTTTTTTTCCTACTGAATTTTGTGCAGACCCCCTCTGAATGGTGGTTTGCTGCCCCCTAGTGTTCGTTTTCTTTTATTAAAAAAAGTTTAACAAATCCTTATTGGAGTCATTTTCCTTTCCCTCCCAATCTTTCCAAAGAAAAGCATCCCTTGACTGTCACTGCATAGTTCAATTAAATTACAACTAAGTGAAATTAAAGGCAAAGGTCTTCTCATCACACACATGACAGTCACTTAGAACTGAAACATGTTCTGCCTCTTATCCAGTCAGTGCTCATCAACATGGGCTGTTACAATGCAGAAGGTATCCAAAGTATCAAAAAGCCTGAACTACAAAAGTCACCATTTATGTCACTCCAACAGAGTCTCTTTAAGGAGAATGTAATTCTCTACCTGAGGGAATCCACTAGCTAGCTCCCTCCACCCCATTCCCAAAACAAACTGAGCACTTGGGGAAGAGTATTTAAAATACAGAGTCCTGGACAGTTGTAGCTTTTTAAATGCCCCCAACTAATTCCACTACACTTTCAGGTTTGAGAACCACTGAACTACTACATAAGCAAAGACTGATGCATATTGAACAGGCCAAAGAGAAAGGATTTTTTATAAAGTCAAGTCTTGATGTCAGAGAAAGGCAAGGAAGGCTATTGGAGTTTGGGATTTTACGTGAGCCAAGAAGGGGGCCATCTACAATAATACTTGGATTTGGGAGATAGCATCTTTGGTGAAAGGAACACCATTATGGGAAGGGTGGAGGGCGCTGAAGAAAGGTGGCTTATGCTGCATGTCTGCACCAAGCTGATCCAGGCCCGGAGGCTCATACCCCTCACAGTCAATGCATCCATTTGTTGATCTTCTTCTCCACAGTCAAGCAATCACCAAATCCTGTTAGTTCTTCCTTGTCAATCTCTCTAAAATGTGTCTCTTCCATGTCTACAGTTCCCACTTTAATTCTGGTATCAATGCAGGAGCATGGTTAAAAGAGAAGGGGAACTTTTCTAAAACATTCCCCTCACAAAACCATTTACTTAAAGATACTCTACTGGTTCTGTTTTTGGTGTTCCAAAGTATACTTTCCACAGGTTCACACTGGGCTCCTCTTTCAGTAAATCTTCAGAAAGTCATGGGATAGAGACACCTCATTTACCATGGCCAAATGAGAACCCATATTATCTCCTCAATCCTTTTGCAACTTCACTAAAGTAATGGGAAAGTTATATGAGAGGTGCGACTTTGACCCATAGGGACAAAGTTACAGGGGAGGACACAAAAACAGATGTCCATTGGAGAGAAACACTGAAGAAATACAAAACATTTTCCAAGAACTGAAAAGGCCTTCTCAATGCTTAGAAGAATAAATGAAAAAAGACCCACACAAAGTAACATCTTCACAAAATCCCATGAGACTAGGAAAGAAAAAAGCAGGTTACATACAAAAGATCAGGAAACGGAATGCTATGAGTCTTCTCAACTGCAACTAGAGAGACTGAAAGGCAGTGAAGAAATTCTTCAGGAAAAAAATTACCAACCTGGAAACATATATTCAGCCAAAGTATATACATATCAAGAATTAAGACATGTTCAGGACCTCAAGGTAATCATGCTAAGCGAAATAAACCAGACAGAAAAAGTTGAAAACCACATGATATCATTTATATGTGGGATATAAACCTAAAAGCAACAAATGAACAGAACAAACAGACTCATGGATATGAAAAGTAGACTAGTATACAAGAAGATGGGGGGAGGGGGAGAAGGGAGGTAGATGGGGTAAAGGGGTCAAATATGTGGTGACATTAAAAATTTTTTCTTTAATTTTTTTTAATTAAAAAAAAGAATTAAGACATGTTCAGACTTACAAGGAACTCAAAATATCAATTACACACCCTCTCTTGGGAAGTTCCTGAAAGATGGACTCCAGCAAATCAGGGAAAAGGAAAATGTGTTAAAAGAAAAACCGAGGTGTATGAAAAATTTTAAGAGCTATTTGAGCAAAAATCAGTTGTTATCGGGCAACACCAAACTGGAAGTGATCAGAAGCCAGGGGAAAAGACTTACACAGAGAAATGGCTGAAGCAAACAAAGGAAATTGATTGGCTATAGCCTGGTTGCCTATCTGTGATTGGTTGTCTTTAGCATTTTGCTTTCATAAGCTTGAGGCATTTACAGACTTAGATTTTGGTTTGTTTACATAGGTTGCCAGGGCATTAGAGCCACCCCAGTCAAATGGCCTCTTTGTTTAACTAATTTAACACATGGGACTCAAGGAAGAGAAGATCCAACAGGGTAAAGGGACAAAGGCAAAGTGGAGGATGAGCACTCTGCACAGGCTCTGAGCGCAAAGAGTTTAGCCTTGAGCAAGAAGATAGAGAATGGAAAAAGATATGATACATTTGGTGATTTGGAAAATATTGTTGGCATTTGACAAAACTAATGATGTGCATAGAAAATCAGTGACAAATGCATAAAAAGCTAAGCCTGTGAAAAAGTGAAGCAGTTAGCACCAGGAAAACCAAATACCATGTAAGAAAGGAAAAAAATTACTCCAGTATTTAGTTTTTCAGTAAAGCATATTGTCTATAAAATAATGTAATTATTATGTTTCTTTCAGGCAGTTGAAGTACAAGAAGAGACTACAAGAGGCAAACCTTCATCTACCATAATATAAAGCCAGTAGCTAATATCTTAGATTAATAAATCGAGAAATATGACTTAATAAGTTGTCTCTGAGAGACAGAGGTGAGAAACAGAAATTTCTCTGAATTTGTATTAGAAACATTCGAATTTTGAACCATGTGAATGCATTTTCTGGAATTATTTTGTTAAAAGACTCATATGGAATCTCTCTGGTAGGATAGTCAATGAACTGCTTACAGTGGCTGCGGCTAGTAAGGAAAATGGGAGGCTGGGGAAGCAAGGCGAGAGAGAAGAACATTTTTCACTAAGCATCCTTCAGTGCTTTTTAAATCTGTACTGTGTTACTATCAAAAGATGCGTGATTTTTTTTTTCATAAGGCAAAAAAAGCAGGAGTTGAAAATGGTTGCCCCTGGGAAGAAGGACTGGAGAGAATGAAGGGATGAGGAGGGCAGGGGTCCTCTGTATCATTTTATGTTTTTATATACAAAAAGCCTTTTGTGTTAATTTTTTGTTATATCCCTAGCAATATTCATATGTTATTCTATATATAAATTAAAATTAATTTTTTCAATGAAAGCTATGCACGCCAAACTTAAACACTTAGGCTGCCCCATTGGGCAGGCAAAGGCGATCCTGACAGGTAGCCTGGAAGTTTCCAAATCATGGAAAGCTCTTTCGCCCCCTCTGCTGGTGAGTGATACACTTGTAAAAGAGTATTTAAGTCTTAGCCAAGACCCTCACATAAGCTAACATATTCATTAGTTGAGTAGTTTCATTTATGTTTAAAATCCCGTTAAGCTCTCTGATTATGTTCTACAGTAACTGGTGATGTCAGAAAAGGATACATTTCCATTTCATATATTTCTGTGAATTTCTCCCCTAGGCCAATATTTTCACATACTCAAAATTTTTTTCTGAAAGCATTCAAAGATTTTCTTTAGTGCTAGAACTGTAAAGAGAACAACAAATAGTAAATTTATGACTTTTTCATTCAAGTAAGTTCTAGATGCCACATGGACAGAAAGAAGTCTCTGCTGTCCCAGGCAACTTTCTCCACCTCTTGCTTCAGTTGACAGGACTCCCCGGAGAGAGCCTAGACAGGTGAATATCCACCTGGTCTCATCCACATATCTGAAGGACATAGAGTAAGGGAATGCCTTTATAGATTTTCTTTATTTTTATTACCTAAGTAATACATGTTTGCCTTAAAATTTAAATAATAAAAAAAATATTTTTTAAATCTCTTTTAAAGGAAATCTCACAGAATCTATCATAAAACTTTTTTTTTTTTTAATTTCATACCCTATGACCTAGTAATTTCACTACTTGGTAACTCTCCTAGAGAAACAAGAACACATGTACGAGGCCACAAGAGTGGTCATTGTGGCACTATTTGTAATAGCTAAAAACATAAGAACTATATAACTGCCCATCATCAAGGGAATAGCTAAATAGATAGTCAGTTATTTATGCTATAGCGTCCTACTCAGCAATTTATGCTATAGCATCCTACTCAGCAATTTAAAAGAATAAGGTAGTTTACATGTGTTAACATAGACATATATCCAAAAAAATACTGTGGAGTGAAAAAGCATACTGTAGAAAGATCCATATAGCAGGGTATCATGTATTTTTTGAAGTACTATAAATTCTCTCCATGCGCATATGTAACTATGTAAATACACAAAAAATATCGGAAAGGCCACATACTAAACAGATAATAAGGGAGAAGAAAGGGAAGGGTTCCAGGAGTGGTATTCAAAGGGGCCGGTTTACAAACATTTGGATTTGTTAGTTACTTGAGTAATTAAAAGTTAATCTGTAATCTAAAGATAATCATCTCTCCCCAACCCAATCCCACCTCCCCAGAAGTAATCAACCTTAAGAGACTTTCCATAACTTTCTCTATGTTCATACAAAGATATACAAATATGCATGCACATATACTTTTTTCTTTTTTTAATTTCCTAAAACAGGATCAGACTACACATAATATTCTACAATTTTCTTTTTTCACTTAATAATATTTCAAAGATATCTCCTCAGATAAAATATAGATATATTTCATTCTTTCTAACAGTTTCATTATAATTCATAGTATGAATGTATCATAATTTATTCAAAACCTCATTATTTATCAATATTTCAGTTGTTTCTTGTAATTTTTTGCTACCACATCATATAGTTAGATGAGAGGTATATATAATTTTTACATAAAACAGTGGCAAAAATGCAGATGTATATACAGAGATATATATTTATATGAAACAGTAAAAAGATTGCAGGTCACCAATATTGGCCTGTAAAAGTCAGACCTAAAACTTGTATTGGAACTGTTTGTGAGACAAAATTTCTATTTCTATTTTTCACTGGACTTTACTTGCAAGAATATAAGTTTGGAGCTGCCCAGGGCTACCATGAGGAGAAAGCCTGCCTGAGACCAGAACAACACAGAGATGGACAGATGTTGTTTAAACACTTGGTCAGTCTGAGACTGGAGACAACTTCAGTTTGTTTTTCATCCTTTGTAGACTTAAAATAAAAAAAAATTGTCTAATTCACCAAACTCATATGTTTTTGCCATTATGATTCTTCTGGAGATAATTTTAAGTTACTTTTGAAAACAACTGATATACTAGAAAACTACACAAAAGCATAGAACCATCTGAAAGTACAAGGTTAACTGCTATTTGATAAAGCAGCAGCCAAGCTCCCAGGCTAGTGGATTCCTTTCCATAGGTACAATAAGGAGGATCATGTTTCAGTTGAAAGTGGAATTAATTTAGGTTCGACAGAAAAAAAATAAAAAGAACTTAAGGGAAATATAAACATATTTTTTAAATAGTGTTCTCCAGAAATCTTTAAGGATATGCAAGCCACTTGAGAACAAACACCAGGATGAGTAGCCCCTTGGGCTCCTTGCTCTGACCCCTGGCAAAAAACTTCATACTCTAAACCAGCCTAATGGTTGTGGATATGAGCCTGGTGATCTAGAACAGGGGTGGCCACTGTCTTTGTAAATAAAATTTTATGGAAAACATCTACACATTTATGTATTATCTATAGCTGCTTCCTCAATATAAAAGTAGAGTCGAATAACTGCAAGAGAAAGCAAATAGCTCACAAAGCCAAAAATATTTATTATCTTGACCTCTAGAGAAAAAGTTTGCCAGCCTTTGAGCTGGAAGATTAGGGAATATTGTTTCCATCGGAAGTTGGGTTAGACCCTCACATCCAACCAGACATGCCATAAAATGCTGGAGTGCATGTTACGTGCAGGCACTGTGCTAGGTACTGGTATAAAGATGAAGAACATCCGAGCCCACACCTCTAGAAGCTTTCTGTCTGTTCAGAAACACAGATATATAAACAAACATAGCACAGCATGATAAGGGATTTGAAAGTTATACATTTAAATGAACAATATATCAAGAATGCTTGGCACGGTGCCTAATATATAGTAAACAATTAATAAATGCTAGCTCTTAACTTTTAACTATTTTTCTTATAATTTCCCAAATGCCTTGAGAGCCACCTAACCCTAGCTGGGAAAGGCAGAGGTGTTTGTTCACAAGGTGAGGCATTGAAGCAACTGAGCAAGAAGAAACAGCATGATTTCAGGCCTGGGGGATGAGATTGTGAATGTGAATAGATAGATAGATAGATAGATAGATAGATAGATAGATAGATAGATAGATAGATAGATAGATAGATAGATAGATAGTCAGAGTGCAGTGAGTAATTTGGAAGAGTTAGACTTAGCAATTGCAGAATGGAAGAATCTCTTAAATCATCTGGGACCCAAATTGTGAAGGATTCCTCAAGTTGCTAACATACGAAGAACAAAAGGAAGAGAGAAACAGTTTCAAGGAAAAGTTTGTTTCTTCTGGGATACGAAAGCTCTAAAAAGGCTTGCAGGCAGAGCAAAGAGAAAAGACCAGAAGCCCCAGGCCTCGGCAAGTGAGTGTCTTCCTTGGAGAAAGCACACAGAGAGAAAGAGGCAGGCCACTCCAGACTGCGAGATGACAGGTTTAATAAGCAAGGGAACTTACCTATGAGGCTTGTCTTCGGCAGCTGCACGATGAGTAGATTACTGCACCTACCTGCCAGTCTTAAAAGTTTATAGAGAAATTTAATGGGGTTCAGTCATGTATGCCGTCCAGATGGTCTCAACGCCTTACTCTCTCAAGCCTGCATCCTTGCAAATGGCTCCTACTGTGGGAACGGTTGGCAGAATGGACAGGGGAGGGGTGAGCTCACGGGTCAATCAGAAGTCATGTCCTCTTCCTGACCTCCTCCAACATTCCACTACCTGTGACCTCATGACCTGCTCTTATAATCTTGAAAGCCCCAACTTTCTTCTGCAGTGTGTCCTGAGTCATCGGCGAGGAGTTTAAGTAGCATGGAGGGAATCTGGCTGCACTGGAAGCAGCAACAAACACGTGCAAGAGAAAACAGATCAAGTAATGATTCCCCAAATAAGTAACTTTTTTCCACCAAGAGCCCCATGATTCGAACCACTGATTTATGAAGTCGCCTGGGCTAGGAGTTAGATCACTCAAGGTGTTCACTTGTGTCCTCATGTGATTTAATACAGGTGATATGTTAGCAGACTCAGGTATGAGCACATGACACTTTGGATAATGGCACTGGTGTCTCCTTACAAGGCAGTAATAATGTCCGTCTATTCCGGAGGACAGCTTTTCTCATTAGAGATATTTCAGTGTTTAGGACAGGCTTTATGGCTATCATTTAAGACTTGCTGAGTGAACTTTGTAAGGGCTTCCACATATGCTATAACAGCCTCGAGGCCATGGAAGAGAAAGATGGTGGCCAAATGATTGTAGGAATGGAAAACCGAATGTGTGCACATGGCCTTGAGCAGAGAGAGTCTGGCAACATTAAGAATTCAGCCTGGCTGTGCATATCATATGTGCTGTCCCGGAAGGCAGCCCAGCCAGTCATGAGGAGGTGGGCTGCGGGAGGGCAGAACAGAATGTGTGCACATGGCCTTGAGGAAGTGGGCTGGGGGAGGGTGGGGTTAGGGTTCAAACCCAAACTTTCCAGCTCTAGTGTTAATGATCATAGCAGTTCCCATAATGCTCCTCAAGTGGTTAGTGACCAATCTCAGGCCTTTGACATTTTAAAACACAATCTCTCTTCAGATACTTGCCAGCATTTGACACCATTTCCACCTCCTTCCCTGGTTTAATGCCCTCTGCTGCTCCACCTGTCCACAGACCTACATGTACCCTGCACCTGGCCTTCTTTTTCTGGGTCACCCCTCTGCACATGTTCCTCTCTGGGCCAATCCTGTTTGCACAGGTCCTTGCTAATTTCTTGCTGATTTTAAATAAAATACCAACTTAAACAAATAAAAAATATAATTTACAATGTGTCACAATTATAAATATATAATTTACGATGTCATTACAAAAGAGTAACAACAGGTTGGTTAATAAGTGTCATCCCACTTTAACAATTCTGAAAATTTACAAGTTATGAAACCGAAAGAAACTTTTCTAAATTATCAATAATCAAAGATATTTAAATTAATGACACTAGAGGAAACAGTGAGAATCTTGTCATATAAGAAAGAGATCAGAGAAAATGCAACCCAAAACTGATGAAAAAAAGAAAAAGTATTATAGAGGCAATGTCAGTTAAATTTTAACTAATTTGAAAGTTATTTTTCTAAATTTTTTGAGTCTATATTTGTCATCTCTTTTTTAAATTTGCAATTCATTGTGATTTGTTCTCATCCTACATAGTCTATTTTGTAATTTTGAATTTTAACAGGAATCTCCAAAATTGCCTACGTTTTAGGCTCCACAAAACCTGAATCACCCCAGCTAAGCTGGGATGATTAGTTTTATATAGCTGCTTTAACACATAACACAAATTTTGAGGCTTAGCAACACAAACTGATTATATAACAGCTGTAGGTCAGAGGTCCAACATGAGTATCATTGGGCTGAAATCACTGGCAGAGCTGTATGCCTCCTGGAAGCTCTAGGGGAAAATCCGTTTCCTTGCCTTTTCTGGCTTCTAAAGGCCATTCATTCTCCTTGGCTTGTGGCCTCTTCTTCCATCTTCAAAGCCCAACTCACTCTGCACCAGGCTTCTCACACTCACCCCCACATCCACACCCACTCCCAAAGGAGGAAGCTATCAACAGAAGGCAGAGTAAGGGTAAACCTTAGGAGATAAGGCAAGGCGTGTATGGGAGAGAACAAAGAGAATGGGATAAGGAGGGAGAGGGAGAGAGAGAGAGAGAGACAGAGACAGAGACAGAGACAGAGACAGAGAGACAGAGAGAGACAGAGAACACTCACAAGCCCTGGTGACACTGAGTCCCTGACTCCACCCTCTGTTCTTCCTTGCTATTGATCAATCAAGTTCCTTTTCTGCTTGAGCAAGCTTCAGTTCAATTCCTGTCACTTGCTACTAGCAGAATCATGATTAATACAGCAGTAATTTATTGAGAGTCTACCATTTGGCAAGCACTATGTGAAACACTTCATGTGCACTTGGGTTTTTTAATCCTCATAACCACCTTGCAAAATATTAGTCTTTGCATTTTAAAAATGGAGAACCTAAGGCTCTATGGGGTGAAGAACCCTGCCACAGGTCAGCCACTAAGGCTCAATCCTAAATCTGCTCAATAAATTTAAGCAGAGTTTATGGACAGAATTTGGAGTTTCATTCCTGTGGATATTTTCCTTCGGGAATCCCCCTCTAACTTTCTGTCCTGTGGTTTTTCAGCTAGAAGGACTGCAGGTTTCCAGTTGGGTTTTTCTGTTCCTAACTAGAGTCTGACACTGGCTAGAAGCTAGGAAAACAGGAAGCTCAGTGCTATTCATTTCTTCCAGGGTCAACCCCAATTTCAGATTTTGCTGGCGGGTCTCTCTCCAGTGCCCCTTCTGATCTCCAAATCTATATGCT
The DNA here is from genome assembly GCF_902729225.1 of Pteropus medius. NCBI lineage: Eukaryota > Metazoa > Chordata > Mammalia > Chiroptera > Pteropodidae > Pteropus > Pteropus medius. The sequence continues at coordinate 5,007,095 of NW_024344370.1, read as the reverse complement.
TTCTAGATGTTATCATTTGAATGTCTCAAATTCAACTTCCAAGGATGAACTCTTTTCCTACCCCCGCCCAAAATACCCCACCTTCTAAGTTTCTTAATGGATGACACAAACAGCTAAGCCGAGCTAACCTCTTCACTCCCTTACCAACCAAATCCAATAGACTCTCTCTGCTTAGCACCTCGATTTCATTTCATTACAACTGCCTTTAGTTCACTTTTTCATTCCTTGCCAGTATTATTGCAACATTCTCAACTGTCTCTCTATTTCTCAGTTTACCTGCTACTAGTCTTTACACTGTGGCCAAAGTGATCTTTCTAAAATATAAATATCCACTTATATGACTCCCCTGCTTAAAATCCTTCAATAGCTCCTCATTGCCTACAAGAAAACATCCCAGATGTTTCGTTTGATTGTAAAGATCTCTGCCTGCCACTCTAGCCTCTAACTATCCCACACACCCGCTCAGTAGCGTTCACACACTAGCCCCTCTGTTGAAACACTCTTTCCTCCACCATCCAGCTAACACCTAATTACTCCTCAAAATAAGGATAAGAATTTTACCTTGCTGCAGAGAAATTTTGACATTCCTATATGCATGTCGTACCACTCACAATGTCTTTTTTTTTTTAACTTAGCTGTCTCCTCACTAGCTGCAGAGCTCCATAAAGGATGGGAGTCCCTTTTCAATATCTGTGTTCCGAGCCCAGCACAATGTCTGCTATGTATTAGATTTCTCATCAATACCTGTTGAACAAATGAGTGAAACAAAATGTTTAAAGAATGAAAGAGTAGCCATATTATAAATGTAGTTTGTGGATACCTCTGCCCTAAACTTTTCTTTAGATAATGAATTTTAGTTCTTCCAACCTTTCCTTTTGATCACTTTGGTGAACCACCACCAACCACCACCACACACACAAATTTCTCCAGGTTCTTCATACTACATTGGACCTGAACTGGGCATCCCTAAAGCTAGTATCTCACTCCTGGTTCTTTCCACTACACTGACCCTTAGAGAGACTGAGTAATCTGAAAGTCTTTTTAACAACTTAGGTAGTAAAGAGAATTCAATACACCTAAGGAATGTCATCAGATTTACCAAATTTCTTAACGATAACTGGGAAGAACACCCATATTTCCCATTTATCTAAGAGTTCCCTGTGAATATGGTCACTCTCACTCTTTTGGTTAGAAGTATGTGAACCTACAAATTCACAAAATAAAAAACTCATCTATTTTGAAAGAGACATAACAAGAAAAAAATTAAACTAAATTTAAATAAAGAAAAATACAAAAATATGCTGGACATTCCTAATGTTTGAAATAAATGTCTGCTCTCAAAAGAAATGCAGATCCATAGGAGGCGAAGTGGTAAAGACATGACTCCAAGGCCAGAGGTAGCTTAAGACTGCTACCAAGTACACCATTCACCACTCTCATCAGAAAACTAACTGCAATTATGTGAACCACTCAACTTTTCTTGGCAACAGGAGAGTAAGAAACAGTAGAGTATGGTAAATTGATTAGATCAATAACTCGAAACTAATCAGTAATGAATATTGTCATTTCACTGTTTCAACATGAAATGAGACATGGGGATGGAATATATCCAAATAACTTGACATTTGCAAGACAATTTGGAGTAGAAGAATAGTCTTATTAATACATAGAAGTAGTGATTTGAACCCAAACTGGGCTCAAGATTTAAAAATTTTTTTCTGAGTTGCTTTGCAATATTATGCCACCTGAGGGCACCAAAGATTTTTAAATGTTTTCTGCTGAAAAAAAATTTTCTCAATATTTATTTAGCATTGTTAATGATTTATGGACAAGAAGCTAAAATGATACAAAGATAAACACAAACAGCTTGATCACTGGCTTTGGTGAGTTCAATGTCTGGTGGGAGTGGCCTTAGCATGGTTAAGTAAATTGCCATGTTTTGAATGAATTACTGGCATTAGGTATAAGCTTATCTAATTTATCCTTGACAGTGGTTTCCTAAGTAGGGCCCAGACTCCTCAGAGTCTATGACACCCTTTGGGGGGTGGTTAAAATCAAAACTCTTTTCATTATAATACTAACATATTTTTGTTTTTCTCACTTTCATTTTCTCATGCATGTATAGCAGTTTTTCGGGAGCTGTATGACATTGAAAATGTTATTTCTTTGCTAATTAATAGAATATTTGTATATTGTGTTTGTTTTTTTTTAAAAGAAATTTCTAACATAGTTGGTTTAGGGTATAAATTTGTGTGTTTTCAGAGATTAACTTGGTTTGTTCTCTGTGCCCCCGATGGGTTCTTGCTATCTTCAGTTATACTTGCTATGATCTCTGCAGCCTCATTACCCAGTAAATCACGATTTTTGAAGTCCACAAGTTTTTCTTGTACATCTGTGGAAATAAAACTACTAAATATACTTTGATATCTTGTTTCACAATATTCTTAAATTCTTGAAAACTTTCCTAGATTTAAAAAATTTTATCTAAAATATAACAATATTTTTATACTAAAATTAACTACATATTTTTCTTATGTTCAAGAATAGGTAGGTAACTTAAATAGGGAGATTAAAAGACTGGTTTTCTCAATCCACAGCTGCACCATCTACATCTAAAGTTGTTGAAAGAGATGAAACTGACACCTGTGTTTAACTCATGGAAGAGAGGAATCTGCTCCAAAGAAACTGGGAAAACTATAAATAAGCAAAAGTATTGTGCAGCAGAACATTTTCAAATAGTGTTATAGTGCTACTTAAGGTGCATCTTTGAAATCAGAGTTTAAAGAAAGGATTTAAACCTTTATATAAAGGAAAAGGAATTAAATACTCTTTTAGGTTGAATAGTGTGCTCCCAAAATCCCTGTCCACCCTGAACCTGAGAATATCACTTTATGGAAATAGGATCTTTGCAGATATAATTAAGCTAAAATAGGGTCATACTAGAGATTAGGCCCTAATCCAATGATGTGTCCTTATAGGAAGAGAAAACAGAAACATACAGACACACAGAGGGAAACAGCCATGTAAGAATGGAGGCAGAGACTGGACTTATACTGCCACAAATTAAGGAATGGCAAGAGTTGTTGAAAAACACCCAAAGCTAAAAAGAGGCAAGGATGGATCCTTCCCAAGAGACTTCAGGAAGGACATGACCCTGCTAACACCTTGGTCTGAGACTTCTAGCCTCCAGAACTGAGACAACAAATTCCTGTTGTTTAAAGCCACCTAGTTTATGTTACTATAAAACTAATACAAATATTTTATACATAAAATATTTATACAAATATTTTATACATGATGGGCTCTTTAAAATCCAAAAATGGTTTGTTTCAGCTTTTCCAAACTAGAAATGAAGCATCGTACAGGTTTCCACACTGCACTGGAGAAACTCACACATTAGGTGAGAGACTAATTTAAAGGCCTGATACAATTGACACTACTGAATTCCTGAAAATTCCGTGAAGAAATCACAGGACATTTTCCAATGATATGGTAACTCGTCACATTAAAAATGTAGTTGCAAACATGAAGACGTAGTTAATAGCTCATCTTCAAAACTGTACTTGTCTCACAAATGGATGAACCTATAGATGTGGCGGGACTTGCTATTTTGTTTATATTCACCTGGTATCAGCACCAATTATAAAAGAATATTTTTTTTACCTGAATGCTTGCCAATGAACACAAGTGGTACTGAAATAGTCAAAGCACTGAATAACTTTTCTGAATCACATAGTTTACATTAGAACATTGTGTTGAACATTTGCACTTATGGTAAAATATGTGGGTAAAACTGTTGGTATTTTAGCATTAATCGAGCTGGTAGCATCAGACAGTAGTAGTAATCAGTATTTTTTCACTTCCAGGTACCAACAGTAAAAGGGAAAAAGTGCCAACTTCACGTAAGAATGTTCAGTATAAAACAGTAAAAGTTATTCATTTCACTAATTTCAATGCTTGAGTATATGCGTTTTTAATATTCTGTGTGATGCAATGGGACACACACATAAGGCTAAATATTCCAGCTCATGTGACTCGTATTTTGCTATTAGACAGCAAGAGGCAAGTTACAAAGAGTATCTAAGGGAAAAGCAGCATAAGTTACTTATGACTTTGTAATGAGTCACACTGAAAAATAATGAAAAATTTTAAAGTATGAGTCAATAAATTTCAAGTTCTTAAGACCATAAAATTTAAGTCAAAACGTCACCTAGGTCAAAATTCTCCAAAATGCAAGAAGTTCTTCGCAATATTAAAATTGGTCACCCAACTCCTCCTTGAATATCACTACTGCTCACTTTCTCTCAAGCAAACCATTTTGTAAGAACTCTAGTAGAAAGATTTTTTATTCAGTGACTGAAACCTGCATCCCTCCAACATCTTTGGATTGCCCTAATTCCTTTACTGAGGTAGCCTGATACAATGGAAAGCAAACCGAATTAGGAAATTAGAAGACCTCTTTCAAGTTTCAGTGTACTTGCATATTAGGAAAGTGATTTGGGGCAAATTACATCATTGAGTCTCAACTTGTAAAAATGGAGAGTACTAATCCTTTTAACTACACACCAGCAATTGGTACAACGATCATTGGAGAATATATTTAAAACTCTGGTAAACATAAAAATGTTTATCCATATAACACACATTTATTTACAGATACCTTGCTAATTTCTCTCCATTGAGCTAGACAGAAAAAAAAACACAAAACAAAAATTAATATTGTTGAGTATTGTTAAGTATCTGCCAAGCTCTCATAAAGGCTTTTACATGTTTGTTTTGTTTGGGGTTTTTTTTCCTAGTCTTCATAAAAATTTTATAATAGCTCCAAAGAGTATCTCATTTTTTCCTAATAGTCATTCAAATACTTGAAGACAGCTTTCCTACCAGCTCTCTTCCTTGCCTTATCTTTTAAGGTCCCATGCGCACATATCTATCTTTTGTTCAGAATAGCCTGGCCAGAAAGCTGGCCTAGAATCCTGAATTTGGAGCAATTGACCAATGGACCTTCTGAGACCCAGGAATGTGTTAATCAGGTTTAGCAAGACAAATTACCCATGAAGAGTCGCCCGGCCTGCACTGAAAGATATACTAGGGGAATCTAACCTCTCTTCATAATTATCTTCGAGTTAAAAAGAATAGCTTGAAAATGTGTCATTGTTACCAACTGCATTTCAGCAGAACTTCTACCAAATCGATAGTTAAAACTCAAGGCAAACAACCAGCATTGCTCTTGAATTTTTTCACTATAAAGTCACATCTTATAAAACAAAGAAACGTGATTTTGACTTTTTAACAAACACACTGGAATTTGACCCTCAAATGACTATTGTTCCCATCAGAGTCGTCACATCGGTAAGCTCTGCACTAATAATACCCAGGATAGTACCAGGCACATAGAAGATGTTCAATATGTATGTGAATGCTTTTGGTGATGCTACCATTGCTAAGAGCACTGTTAGTATTCTTCTTCTGATTATGTCCTCCAAAGTCAAAACATACATATTATTTTCAATATCTTTGTGAGGATATCCTTTTGAAAAAGGATCTAATGCAGGTCAGATTCTTGTTCAACCTTCACCCCCAACATGCCAGGAATAGTTTGCCTCTTTCATTGCTAACATATACCCCTCTATCTAGGTGACCCTAAGCTAAAGTCATACCTGAATGAGGCATTCACAAGTTTTCTAACTTGCCCCCTGTAGTTTTAAGCAATCATACTTAAGAACCTTTATGTTGAAGAATTTTTAAAGCTAAACAGAAGGAACATTGAATCTGATGCTCCAGTTTGGTCAACATGGTAAACAGGGTCCTTCCTGACCAGCCTCATCTCCTCCTTCTCCTAAACTTACACTGAATCCCATATTTTCCTGAACCCAGTAGACTATAACATACCTTTGTACAGGCCAACTCCTGTACCTAATATTTTCTTCTGCCTTCTGTATCTTAGTAAATTGTTACATTCATTAAAACCAAACAATGACATCCTCTGGAAAGCCTTCTCTGAACCTTCTTATCCTGCCCTATACTAATCCTATACATGCACATAATTGAAAACTCGTTTGCTGTATGTTTATCCTACAAGGCTGTGATCAATTTCAGCACAGAGGTTATCTCTTTGTACTTTCAGCAGAGGGCTTGTCCTAGTAGATCCTCATTTTACTAACTTTACGATTTAACTTGGGAATTTACAAGAAACGTTTACTAATCATATTTAAACGTAAACTAGTGGATGCTTTCTATCTCCACACTTAACTCTTCACCCTGGATCAGATCCCTTATCTAGGTTAGATGATAGAGCTGGCTATTTGAATTTTGGAGTCAGTCACACTTTTTTAAAGCCCTGTCTCTAGCTAGGTATGGTCAGGTTCTCAGTCCTTGCCACAGCGCCTTTACCCTTTTCTCTGAATTGAGAGATCATGCGGCACCTCTGGAGTGGCTTAACTGCATCGTCTCATTGCAGCTTCACTAGCTGAGGAAGGTGTTCCCTATGTCCAGTTCCTGGGCTCAGAGTAGTACACCAATATTACTTTCCCTCTATCGTAGACATGAATCTTTCCCTCACCCCTAGTTAGAATCTAGTTAGAATCAGTACTGCCCTCTGCGCCTAGTTGCTAGCCTGAAGCATGCACTATGGAGAAATTTCCTCACCTACTGCTTTCTGCTGAGCCTAAACCATTATCTGGACCCTCACTAGCACCAACAGATTTCAAATGCAGGTACCAAAATTCTGATGGGAGCCTGATACCTTGTAATAGCAACTTACAATACCAATCCTTGGACTCTTGTTTCAATGCTTTTTTCCCATTTTATTTCCTATTGCTGGTAGAGATTCTTCTGGTCCTCATGTTCAGAAGAGGATAACATGCTCTTAATCAAAATTTTCCCATCACTTCAGAAAAAGCTCAGATTAATTTCCACCAAAGAAAAAGTCTCTTCCTTTAAAATAAATGGTCCAAAGTATTGTTGGCACAATCCAGTTAAGAATGAAAAAGACATAAGTTTTTATCTTTATAACACAAAGTAGACAATGCTGGCAGATTAACACAAGTCAGGAAAGAAATTACTCCACCTTCCAAAGAACAGGAAACTGGTCTTTTTAAAAACTGTCGCAAGGTTTTCCAGTGAGAGTTTCTATGTATATTATATTGATAAATTTGTACTTCTTTCAATGTGCTTCAGGATGCAATGTATTTTACCCTCTGTGGATACAATACTATAATCATGTTTACAAAAAGGGAAAATATTTTCTTAAAAGTTATGCAATTAGCAAACTGAAAAATTATCCAGGTAATGGTGCAAAGATCAAATACCACAACCCAAATTTCACTTCGAGTCTCCAAAAGCCTAGAGATTTCGAATATATAGATGTCAGACTATAATGAACACGTGAAAATTATGTAATTGTATTAACCAATGTTACCCCAATAAATTAAAAAAAATAAAAAATTAAATTGTTTTAGCCTTAAAAAAAATAAATAAAAGCCTAGGGATTTCAAACAGGGAACAGCAAACTACACCCCTAGCTAGCCAGTTTCATTGGAACACGGACACATACATTCCGGTATTGTCTATAGCTGCTTCATGTTATGACAGTTGAGTAGTCACAAAAGAGATTGTATGGTCTAAAATGTTTACTATTTATCTACTCCTAACAGAAAGTATGCCAACACCCAATTTAGAAAAAAATCTCCTGAAGAGAAATTGCAGACATCTTAATAGGTGGCATTATGCCTCTATTTGGACATAGAGGTGGTCCCTACATACCTTATTTCTCAGTAATCAGGTTTTATCTCCTCTGCCAAATGACTCATTCTACAACTCATTTCACCAAAATTAAAGGGGGAAAAAAAAAAACATTAAACACTGTCAGGACATAAATCCATATCTAGGAAAACACTACCCACTCCCCCACACACACACCCCTAACCAAGAATATTTTTTCACTTCACCAAATCAACTTTCTTATAAAGCAACTGTACCTAACACAGTACTCAGACTAACTAAAGGGAAATTTCATTGGGTTAATCAACTGCTAGTTTGGCCAGTCATTAAAGCGGGTGGGGGGGGGAATGTTACATTAAGTTCATGAAAGTATATTCACTACCAAAAACGGCGCTCTAGGTAAAAATACCATTATGGAATCACAAACCTCTTACACAAAAGCCGACACCTGCAATCTGATTTTCTCGTCAATGTCACCTAGCCGTGGTTAGCTTGTCGTATGACAGAGTACCAAGTATGATACGGTACCCATTTAAAGGTAAGTAGCTGAAAGAAAAGTTCTCTCTTTCTCATCACAATTCTCCAACCCATTCTGTTCATCTTTAGCATCCCAGAAAAAGGAAAAAACCTTGAGAGAAATGGAGTGAAAATAGCAAGTCACACTTCATCTTAGAATTGTTATTCCCACAAATAGCACAAAAAGATGTTACTGCTAGAGGCATTAAACCCATTTTTGTAATTAATTTACAAGAATATAACTTATCATTAAAGTTCATTAATTTCAGAAAACTAGTAAACCTTAAGGATTAAAACCAGATTATCAAGTTTAGTTCACAACTGAGCATAATGCCCAACAAGCTAAGAAGATATTAAACAGCTCAGTTTCAGTTCACTATGACTCAACCGGTGGTTTCACACCATATACAAGACTAGTATTGATACTATATGCTACTGAGTTCCTGTTGAACAATATGGTGTTAACAGTAGTGAAATAGTAGCTAAAATTCATATGTATTGCCTAATATGTGCCCAGGATTTATGCCAGGTGCTCTTCATGAATGTTTTCATCCTCACAATAACTCTACAGAACACTGAATAGATTAGTTTCTGGATTAAGATCACAACTCATGTAAGTGGTAAAGCCAAGCTTCTAATATAGGTGTGACTTTTTCTAATGTACTGAAAAATGATTAAAATCATTTTTCTGAAACTCTCGTGACACCAATGTGCAGACAAGATTGGGAACCACACTACTACATGGACTCGGACTCATATATATACCAAGAGTTGGACACTGCTGCATTGAACATACCACAGCGGTGTCCTTCCAGCATACCTGATTTGACACATTATAAACTTCTGTCACTGTGCTAGATTAGGTTTCTACCAAATTTATGAGCAACTGGAGTAAATTTACAGGATAAATTAAATGTCAGTAAGCGATTAACTGCATGCCTCATGACAAAAATCCACAACAAAACCTTTTAAAGCAGGTAATTACTGAATTACTTATTCCCAAGCCCTTACTAGACTTTTCAAGGCCATGTCTTATAGTGCACATAATTATATATTAAAACAATCAGAGTACTTTTCGGAGCCCATTTTTCTAAATTCTAGCATTCAGTACTGCCTAACCTGCCTAACCCAAGAAGGAAATAACATTAATAAAATAACCAACGCTTCTCTGCATTTGGAGGCTTTTAAAAATTTTGCTATTGCTTGAAATGCCCTGCCTAGCCCATCTACAATATGCAAGTACCCATTATAACCTCCAGAAACATACTTGTCCATATCCAGCCCACGATTAGTGACACCCTATTATTTAAAAGCCCTAGCAATATATCCCTGAGTTTGTGTAAGCCAAAAAATAAAAAATAAAAATCTCACTTTAAAAAAATATTTTCACAAGTGTGTGCCTTTTCTAAACCAGGTATCTAAATTCTAATAAAAGCATATTTTAATACATCTTTTTATGAAGTTTATGAGATTATGGAAGATCAAGAAGAATCTGATACCAGGTTACGCTTAATTATGTTTTTAAGAGGGTCAAAAACAAGTCATTCATGACATATTCCTAAGTTTAAAAATGTTTATATAATCATATTCTAACAGTATGTAACAAACACTAGCAAAAGGAACTAAAAGTATTTGTTTACGTACCAGGTCCTTCAACATACTGAATTTTAACAATATAAATCTGATATCGAATTGATCTGACTTGAAATAAAACACTTATGGAAATATTCTAATTCTTAATATAAAACAAATTAAGATACAATTTTTGAAATGCTATTTCATACCAATTACAGGAATTTTGCTCACAAATTTCATCCTCCTCCTCTTGCCCCCCAAAAAAAACATGTTGGGAGAACAACACTAAAACACTTTTGGGGGTGACAGAAATGTTCACTATCCTGTTTGCAGTGGTTTCGCAGGTCAAAGCTTATCAAATTATACATTTTAAATGTGTAGTTTGTCAATTTATACATCAATAACGTTTATAAAGAACTTGCTGCAAATAAACTGAATTTAAAGCAGCCCCAATTTTTTTTTTTTCTTTCTGACCTCCAAGGCTATTTCGGAGTTCAGCATTTCCACACTAGATGTACCATTCAACTAGTTTCTGTACCTGTGGGCTCCCTTTCAAACAATATGATCCAAACTCTTTACCAGTTGTCCATTATTTACATACATTGGTACTGCTCCACCCCTTCAGTAACCAGACTTGTTAATGCTATTATTTAACGCATAAAATAAGCAAAACCCATGTACCTTGCCATGCTTATAAAAGGTAAACTACTGAACACATTCCGTATCACAATGCATATGAATGCACAATATACATTATTTAACTGCTGATAAATGGGAATTAAAGCAAAAAAAGAAAAATCTAAATATAAGGCAGATGTCAGAAAATTTTTAAAAATTACAAAATCTTTCTTAAAAGCTAGAAAATACAATAAGAGATTTTAAATGTAACTACATTTCTCAGGTCCCTTCTAGCTCATGTTAGCAAATACAATTTGTATCTTAAAGGTTTCATTAATCTATTAACCAAATAGTGCAATATAAGAATCCCAAACACATTCAATATGTGATACTGACAGAGCTTTGTCAAAGCACACTTTAGGTTTTCTTCTGGATAACAAATTTAATTTCAGATGACTGGATTGACTTGTGGCATATTATACAATAAAAACCTATTATAAAAAAGGTAACTTTAAGATATACGTAATACTTTTTACCGCTCTAATTCATCCTCATAAATTTTATGGAGGTGAAACTGTGTTGCTTTTATTTTAGTTTCCCCATTGTCACCATTGTCAATATAAACAAATCTGGCTTTTGGTGAAAACTGGGGAGCCTGGGCAGGATATAGTGAGGTGGAAACAGCAGAAACACTGCAGTTTTTTGAGAATACAATTTTAAAAAAGAAAAACTGAGGATTAGCTCAATCTGACATAAAATCTAGAATATTTTTACTCTCTAAAATTATGCTCTTGCCAATTAGAATATATTTAAAAATGAGAGTGAGGCGGGGAAAACTAGAAGCAAATGCAAGTAATCGAAACCAGAAAAATCAAAATACAAACATACAGAATCAAATTACTCTTCCAGTCAGCAGTAAAACAGAAATGCTTCTAAAATTAATGTGCGAATGAAAAATAAAGTGGTTGTTGAACATTCGTTCGATAAATGTTAAGCAGTTGATAATAAAAAAGGTATTTTCCAAAGCTTTTTCTAAACTCAGAAAGTAATCACCATCTTTAATAAAGTATAACTTTGTTTTAATAAGTGAATAAAGCACATTGTGTTTAGAGACCAATACCTTGAACACTACAGAGAACAACAATATTCTGAAAATCCAGTTTATTTTCCATGTTGTGGACAGATCCAGTCAGTGTGATCAGTTTTTCTGCACGTGTAATAATTTATCAAAATAAGTTTTCCCACAACAACTCTTTTCCATCAACTCTGAAAATCCTAGTCTGAGACAACATACCCAAATAAAGCTATTGAAAATCACCTCTTAAAATTTGGAAGTGTGGCAACGTTTTCCTGTAATATTTACTGAACTACAAATGGCTAAAGAGCAATTTATGTTTTAAAAGGTGACTAGTACAACAGTTGAGTTCAGGAAATTAATGTTTTAGTGCACTTTGCTCCAGTTTTAGCCAACATGCTACATTGTCCTTTTTTGGGAGGTTGGGGGAGGGAAGGGCACAAAGTGGACTTGAGGATTTCCATTGTACGAAAGAGATATGACTTTGCAAGCAAAACAGTGTAAGCTGCCTTTTTCTCTTAAGACCTGGACATTTTAAGACAGAAGCTTTGCAAAACATTACACAATTTTTTATTATTAAATGAGAAAATCTCATTTGTTACATCGTCACATTGCTAGTCAGAGAAATGCTGCAGTGATGAAGAAAGTCAATGTTGGATCAACCAAAGTCCTCATTTCTACAACATTCATTTACAAAGAAATAATGTTCAACACAGCCCAACACAACATTCTTGGTTTTCTTCATATTGAAGTCCCCCAAAAAAATCATCTTCTAATGGGGTATATTTTACTACATAAATTATAGTTCTTCATTTTTACAATTCACCCCAAACTGTATGAGAGATGTATCACACTAAAATTTCTAAAGCTGTTAGGAAGGAAATCCTTCACACATCGTCGTCATCTGATGTGTCACTGCTACTTGTTTCTGTGTCATCATTCTCAATAGTGGGTTTGAAAGTGCTGTTTTTCCAGGGTCCAAACTTGAAGTCACAGATCAGGCCATTTTTCAAAATACCATTTTTCCTCAGACCATTCTTCTGTAACTAAAATGTCAAAAATAAGTTAATTAAATAAACTATCCTTCAAGAGTCACTACTATAATAATTAAATGTAACCATGAATACAATTAAGTTAATAAAACTGTATCCTACTCTGAAAATTTCACAGTTTATGACAATGTTTCTGAAAAACTAGTTAGATTCAGGTAAGTGATCCAACTGATCTAACAAAATATTTCCTAGAAATAAATCACTGCCTTTGGGAGAACCACATTTACCATCTATCAAAACATTATGAAAACTGTAATATAAATACCTTCAGATCCTGCCTAGAATATAGTCAGCAACCATTCAGCTACAGCTGTTATTTTTATTCTGACCTAACTGGGCTGTTAACACACCCTACAATCTGCTTTATTCATACTTTATAGAGTAAGTAGAATACAAACTATTCAAGTAGTACTCAAGAAAGGTATACAGAAGTAACAAAATCAAATAGAGCCCTTTGCTTAACCACAGAAATTAAGATACTGGAAAAAAATTAGTTTCTATTTCTGAAAATGAAAAATCAAATCTAAAAGGTTAGTATGGTAATAAGAATTGGGGTTTTGGCCCAAATCGGAAACAATTTAAATACACAAAATTAAGTTTAATAATAATGATGTACATTCTATTAACTTTGGCCTTTTGGATTTCTTTCTTTCATAAAAAATGTTCAATGCTCTGGAAATTTTCATCAAAATCTCTAAATACAATCTTCCAAAGACCAAATCCAGATAAACAGTAAGTTAATATTTGGAATTGAATATAGGTTTCATATTCTAGAGAGTTTTTTTAATCATGAAGATTAGGATAAGACACAAATCCAAGGAACCACTTATATCATAGCTACTAATTTTGTTATGGACCTTGAAAACTAGAAATCACAAGTTTAGGATCTTACCTCTCATTTTTCCTTTTTCCCTATGTATTTTCCATAGCTAATTTTATTTTTTACCTAGATTCTAAAATGTACGCTACTTCCTTTTCACTTTGAACAAATTACATCACCGTCTTTAGAGAGAAAAGGCCATGAGTCCACCTTTGGTGTCCTCAACCACTTTGATACTTAAAAATATACCTCTCACTTTTTTAAAGATACATCTTTCCCAACCCCAGAGTTCTATTCTTGCTTCATATGATGTATAGCCTAATGCCACTGAATCTTTTAAAGTCTGAAAGCTTTGGAGAATTTTGACAAAAACCAAATCTAAAATCTTTATCTCTGATTTCTCTAACCTGCATCATCCTCAAGAATCTAACAATGTTTTTTTTAAGCCTCCTAAAATCAGCTCTTCCTTCTATATTCCTGTTCATATTAATGATATGACTATCGGTTCACAGACTGGAATTTCAAAATCTTGCTGGTTCTATTTCAGATCTCTTAGTCTCATCAAGATCATTTTTTATTGTCGCTTCTCTACTTTAGGGCCTCATTTATCCTCCCCTAATTATTACAATATATCCCCCCCCAACTAATCATATCATCCTGATTCTAGTCTTCCAAATTACCCTTCCAATGTACACTTTACACTAACCTGTACTTTCCCATGTACGAATAATGGCCGCTTCACATCCCTAAAAAACTCTCGGTTTCCTTTCATAGAATACAAGCTATACTTTTGACATGGTATATATACACAGACTCTTCATGACCCTATATATTTTTTCAACCTTATATCAAGGTTAAATGAACAGGCTTTGACGTAAACCAGTCTTGGGTTCAACTTCTAGCTAAACTACTGATAAACTGTATAAACTACAGAAAATTATGCAACCTTTCTGAGCCTTAGTTTCATCATCTATGTAGGAAGACTAAGAATAGTATCTACTTCATACAAATGCTACAAAAAAATACACTTAGCGCAACACCTAGGAGGCATTAAGAGCTCACGTAATGTTAATTACAATTACAGATGCCATGTAATTTATCATTCAAACTAGGGAAATTTTTCGAATGAAAGTAAGTACTTGGCTATTAATTACTATAGTGGGATAACATGAATAAACCAAGACTCAGAGTCACCCTTCCTATTATCAGGATCTTTATTTAAAAACTTTCCACTCTATGCTCCAGCCACTGTGGACCCCAGCATACATTGTACTCTTACTTTTTGCCTTAAATGAAAGTCCCTCATCTTAACTGTCAAAGGCCAATTCAAATCCAACTCACCAATTATGCTTTCCCAGATCACTGCAACTGGAATTAATCTCCAGATAATCAATAGGATGTTAAGCCCTATTTGAGCAAAAAATTTTGTTTCCCTAGTACTCCAGAACACAGCCTGGCATTTATGAAACATTTAATAAAACTGCCTGACACTCTCTCCTGTCTTCCTCTTAAACATTTTGAAAACTGCTATTACATTCTGCTTTATATATGGAATCTATCTACCCTTATTAAACTGTTAGCCCTATGAAGGAGCTCATCCCTAAAACTCCATAATATCTTAGGCATAGTAAACACTCAATAAATGTTTGAACTGAAGAGAGAGACTTTGAACTCATAATCTCCTCTGTTACCAGATACAACAGAAATCTTTTTATAAACATCAGGCACCAATGAGTTTTCAGAAATCTAAATGTCAAATGATGTCATCATTAATAGATCCATGTCTTTATCATTAATTCAGAAAAATATGGTTATTATACTTATACACCATTGCTTCCCAACTCAAGTATGCAAATAATTTTTATATATCAGTTAATTATTGTATTATCAATAGAGTTTTATCTACCAATCCTAGTCATCAACAAGGTTTTAGAGCCAATTATCTTGGTCAGACAATATTAGCTGTCTCTGAAACTACTACCTATGGTAATGATACCTGGTCAGTTTCTCTTGACACTTTTCTTCAAATTCAAAACAAGTTGTTCAAACAGATACACAACTGGTAAATCATACAGTAGACTACTACTCACCAAACTTGAGGAGTTTCAAAAGCATGAAAGTAGCCAGATCTAAGACCACACAGCTTTATGGTTCAATTATTAAAACATTCTAGAAAGGCAAAACTATAGGAAAAACTAAACGAATCAGTGTCTGCCAGAGGCTGGAACTGGGAGTGAAAGAAATGAATGCAAAGGGAGATGAGGAACTTTTGGAGATGATGGTCATACAACTATATGTAGTCATGCATCACTTAATGGTGGGATATGTTCTGAGAAATGTGTCATAAGGTTCTGCTGTGTGAACATCACAGTGCATTTACACAAACCTAGACAGTATAGCCTACTATACACCTAGCTATATGGTATAGCCTATTGCTCCTAGGCTACAAACCTGTATGGCGTGTTACTGTACTGAGTAATGTAGCCAACTGTAACACAATCTTATTTATGTAACTAAACACAGAAAAGGCACAGTTAAAATTTGATATAAAAGGTTTTTAAAAAGTGTACCTGTATAGAGTTTGAATGGAACTTGCAGGATTGGAAGTTGCTCTGGGTAAGTCAGTGAGTGAGTGGTGAGTGAATGTCAAGGCCTAGAATATTTCTGTACACTACTATAGACTTTATAAATACTATCCACAAGACTTCTCCCTGCTTCCACTTCTGACAGAGTCAGAAACAGAACATCAAAGCTGCCAATGCTGCTCCATGAACAGGGATATGAGCTGAAATGACTGGAAATATCTTGGAGAAACTGACTGAGTAAGGCACAGACCACCACAATGATGACTGTCAGGAGAAAGTAAAAGGTGGCTTGCAGATCAGCAAGAAATCAAGATGGAGAGATAAAAGAACACAGGGGATTATCATAGCAATGTGGTTTTGGCTACTGTATGTTGGAGCAGTGGAAAGATTAAGGAACTCTGTGGTATTCATTAAAAAAAGAAAAGGTGTTTAACATGGAGATGGTGTAGAACTGAGGACTCAATATTTTGACTTTGGAAATTTGGTTTTGGTTCCACTGACTCTATCTGGCACAAAGGGCTCTCTCTAGCACTGAACTGATGGAAAACCAACCAACTGAAAAACAAACCAAACTTATCTTACTTTACATCATTACAATCTGAAAATATTTCCAAAGCACAGGGACAAGCGGGCTCCACACTATACAGAACACCTTTATTAAAGTGACATTGGCACTTGTTACTTATTAAGGTAGTTCCTGTGGACTTGTGTCCTTGTACAGAATCTTAGGTCCTCAGCAAGGAATCTACAGCCATGTAGTCTGACAACCATCAAGCTAGAACTGGGAGGGCTGTAGTGCCCTCTGAATATGTAGTGCTGTGGGGACAGGCTCCTCTGTGCTGAAACAGGTCAGTGGTGACTGAATTTGTGCACTCAATATTGAGGTGCTATGAGTAAGAGGGAATCTACTGCCAAGCTCCATAGATATTGGTCCTATTGAATAAATATAAATAAATAAATAATTAAAAATTCCTTTTTAATGACATATTCTTCTATTTCTTACAGAAAATTCAGCTCCATTATAATTTTATGGGACCACCATTGTACATGCTTTATATCACAGATGAAAATGTTGCTATGAGCCCCATAAGTGTACATTTACATTTGTCAAAACTCATCCAACTATATGGTGAATTTTTTATATGTAAATTATACAATATAATAAATGTGACAAAAAAATTCTTCAAAACTATTAACCATCATCAGCTTCACAACTATGTTGTGAAAAATAACATGGTTCACTAAGAACTTCTGAGTAAAAACTTAACTAGGAAGGAAGAAATATGACATTAGAAAAGACATAAAACTATGTTTACAGATGACATAATCTTATATGTAGAAAACCCTAAAAAATCCACAAAATAACTGAGAACTAACAAATACAAGTTATGAGATACAAAGTCAACACATGAAAATCGGCTGTGTTTCTATAGTGAACAATCCAAAAAGAAATTAAGGGAACAATTCTATTTACAATAGCATTTAAAAAAATTAGGTTAGAAATTTAACCAATGAAGCAAGACTTTTACACTAAAAACTACAAACTGTTGATGAAAAATTTTAAAGAAAACACCAATACACAAAAAGACATCCCATACTCAAGGATTAGAAGGCTTAATATTGTTAAGATGTGAATATTACCGAAAGCAATCTATATAGATTCAGTGTAATCGCTATCAAAATCCCAAAAATTAGAAAATAGAAAACATTGTTCTAAAATTCATATGTAACGTCAAGAGATTCCCAATAACCAGAACAATCTTTGAAAAACAAAGTTGGAGGTTTTCATAATTCTTGATTTGAAAACTTTATTACAGAGCTGAAGTAATCAAAACAATGATACTGACATAAAAAGACATAAAGACCAATGGAGTAGAAAGCCCAGAAATAAACCCTTGCATATATAGTCAAAGGATTTTTGACAAAGATGACAAAACCATTCAATGAAGAAAGGATGGTATTTTCAACAGTGTTAGGGGAAAGGGATATCCAATGTAAAAGAATGAAAATGGACACTTACCCTAAACCATGTATTAAAATTAACTCAAAATGGATCAAAGACCTAAACTAAACAAACTATAAAGCACTTAGAAGAAAACAAAGGGGGAAAGCTTCATGACATTGAATTCAGCAATGATTTACTAGAAATGACATCAATAGCATAGGCAACACCAACAACAACAAAAAAAGGTAATTTGGACTACATCAAAATTTAAAACTTCTATGCATCAAAGGACACAATCAACAGTGAAAAAGCAACATATGAAAGTATTTACAAATTATTTATCTAATAAAGGATTAATATCCAGAATATATAAAGTGCAACAACTCAGCAACAAAAAAACCCAAACCACCCAATTAAAAACTGGGCAAAGGAAAAAAAATGGACAAAGGACTTGAATAGATATTTCTCCAAAGAAGAGAAACAAATGGTCAATAAGCACATGAAAGGATGCTCGATATCACTAATCAACAAAGAAATGCACAATCAATAGGAAAACCACAATGAGATACCACCTCATATTCTTTAGGATGGCTACCATTCAAAAAATTAAAAAAAGAAATTCTTGCGCACCATTGGTGAGAATGTAAAATGGTATAGTAACTATAGAAAAACAGTATGGTGGTTCCTCAAAAAAGTTAAAAAGAGACAACCATATGATCTAATAATTCCACCTCTGGGAATATATCCAAAAGAACTGAAAACAGGGACTCAAGATATTTCTAAACCCATGTTTCAGAGCATCATTACTCACAACAGACAAAAGACGGAAGTAACCCAAGTGTCCCTCAACAGATGAATGGATAAACAGAATGTGGTATATGCATATAATAGAATATTTGGCCTTAAAAAAGAAATTCTGACACATACCACATGGATGAACCTTGAGGACATTATACTAAATGAAATAAGCCAGTTACAAAAGGACAAAAACTATATGATTCCACTTATATGAAATACCTAAAGCAGTCAAATTCTGAGACACAAAGTAGACCCAGTGGATTCCAAGGACTGTGGGGAGCTGGGAATGAAAAGTTATGGTTTAATGGGTAAAGAGTTTTAGTTTTACAAAATGAAAAGAGCTCTAGAGGTGGATAGTGGTAATGGATGTACAACACTGTGAATGTACTTAATGCCATGGAACTGTACACTCGAAAATGATGGCTCAGATGGTAAACTTCATATTATGTGTATTTTGCCCCAAATATTTTAAATACTGTAAAAAAAAAATCATTACTAAAGTCATCCTTAAACGTTTTTAAATTAGGGTAATCGTGTCCATTTTATCATGAAGTCAATATATTTCATTCAAAACATTTAAAAAGTGTTTTGAAGATTATGATATCAATTATAACACGTCCATATAGAAAATCACCTCTGCATGACCAGAACTACTAAAAACAACCTCTAATTAATAAAATCTCAACTTCCTGATACTCTATCAAACGTTTCCTAATAGTCTTTCAAAAAGGAAACTATGAAAACATAAAACAGGCAACTGTGACCTTATAGTGTGATGTCCAATAAATTCCTAAATAAAACTATGTAAACCTCTCCCTTCTTGTTATAATATGGTTGTTCTGATTAAGGAAGGGCAATTTAAAGTGAATTTGTATGATTCAGGACTTCTTACCTGTTCACTAATAACTTGGAATTCTCTCATTTCATCCTCTGTTAAGGGTGCACATGTTTCATCATTTTCACTGTCTTCTTGCCAGCCCATCTCCTTCAACAATCTGAAAAGAATGAAAGAAATTAATAAATTTAGAGCTTCACCCACATAGGATAATTCCATTTGTTACATGCAAAACAACATTATGCATTATACAAAGTCCCCAAAATACTTTTTTGCTTTGACTGTCTTTCTGAAAATGAATAAATAGGATTAAGCTCAATAAGATGTCTTAGATAAGATCAGCATGAATTGCTTAATCTTTGATGTCATTGGTTCTCTGGGTTGGAAACCTGCAAAAGGCTCTCCAGGCTAGAAACTGAAGAAAATTTGCTAAATTCATGTCCTTAGAGCAATATGCATCCTCATTTGCTTTAATATCACCCCCCAACACTCTTAGCTACTCATTAGGTTTTCTACTTTGGAAAGAAAAGGCTGAGCTATCTTCTCTATTTTGCATTTTATAATTTCTCTGTTGATATCACCTTTTATTTATTGTGCATGCCAGTAATTGTCCTCAACACATAATTCAACTTGAAAGAAGCATTATGTTCTACAATAACAGAAAAATTACATTTTTTTTTAAAAGCTCCCAACCAGGATCTAAGTAAAATGACTAATATGGTAATTAGCTTTTCCTTCCTTCAATTTTTAAAGAGAATACTTCCATCTTAGGCAAACAGAGAGAAAAAGATTAACAGAGAACTAACCAATTCTCTAGTTGGGCAAACAAGAACACCACAGCATAGCCATTGCTAGTGTATTTGAGTCAATGACTCCAAAGTTTTCCTCATATGGCCACATATTTTATACTGTCTGACTACATTTTTTTTTAAATAGTTATATCTCTTAAGTATTTGTTACTCCTATTTATACCTATTCATCTTTCAACTGAAGCCTACCACAAATTAGCTACTTTGTAGACTTTTATACTGTTAAACAATCTCACAGAATATCAATGCTCAGAGACTCCAAATAAAATTTAACACTATATCTGTATTTTACAGATAAAGAATCAAGATTACATAAATTAAGTAACTTGCAAACCTGATGGCAGAGAAGGAAACAGGACTCTGGATGTTAGCCACCCAAGTTACTACACACTGACTGCACCAAAACTCTGCTGCCTCTGGACCAAAATGTCACAGTCATAATCCGAATTACTATTTCTCTTATTCTTTTAATCACTTAACATTTCTTTTCCAACTGCACTCTCTTCATTCTTTAACCTAGGTACCCTCCCTGTGGAGTGGTATTCCATTCCCAATGTCACCTAGTCTACAGTCTATAGATTTACAGTGGTGAAACAATCTAAATGCTTTTGCTAGATCCTTACTTTCTTACTTACTTCTTTCACTGTTAAAAACTGAATCTCAACAATGCAGATGGAACAAATTATTTCAAATGGTATAAAAGACAAGTATTCCTAACTGTCCACTTTCTCTTCTGTCCCCGCCAAGACTATATTTTTTTCCCCATGTTCTTTAAAAAGTAGCCATAAGCATTTTTGTTAGTAATCACCAGAATGGCATAACAACCGCAATAAGTATTAAACTGGTGATAGTTTAATTACCTATTACAAGACTACCAGGTGGCATGAACTGTGGTGCTACTGCATTCTTTGTCTCTTTGTCTTGTCAAACATTAGTATCTGAGTGGTCAGTTAGTGGACAATAATCTAATCTGCACAGAATTTCTGGGTCATCTCTTCTCACTGACCCAATCTTTCCATAAGTAAGTTACCCTATAATAACTTATACTCTGTGGAGTTGCCCGTTACTTTTGTCAGTCTTTTTTTAATATTAGTTTCAGGGTATACACTGTGGAATGGTTAGACATTTATGTAATTTATGAAGTGATCCCCCGATTACTCTAGTACCTATCTGGTACTACGCACAGCCATTACATAATGTTGACTTTATTTCCTATGCTATATTCTAAATACCTGTGACTGTTTTGTAAATACTAATTTGTACTTCTTCATCCTTTCACCTTTTCTATCCAGCTCCTGAGATTTTAACTGTTAGTCTGGAATAGCTTTCAAAACAAATACTGTGTATTTCTCTTTTCCCCAAAATTAGAAATATGCCTTAGCAGTGATCTGCGCTTTGCTTTTTCATTAGCATTTCTTCCCATTCTCCTTCGAACTATTACCACCAAATCACCCTGATACCACTTTCACGATTACTACTCTTTAAATATTTTCAAAGGCTTCCCATTTCCTAAAGAAAAAACTCCTTAAACACCACAACAAACTCAAATTCTTTACTCAAATTAGAAAAAACACAGGATTAGAAGAGGAGGGTCACAATTCCTACACAAACCAAGTCTAGTAACACAGGACAATTCCTTCATTTTCATGAGCTATTTCTTCACCTGAAAAATTGAAGAAGCTTGAACAGATCTCTAAGGTTCTACCCTTTCAAAGTTATTCTCTAATTCCATTAAGGACTTTACACTCCTGTCAAGATATTTCATCCACTGCTCCTAAAACAAACTAGGTATGTACTCAACTACTCAACTCTAAACATCCCTTCACATTCCTTCTTCCAAATTGACTACCCAATATCCTTGCCCAGATTAAGGTCTCGCCCTTTAAGATTTAATTTAAGTCCCAATTAAAAAACTTTCTCACTGGTACTCAAGCCATAAAATCTACCTCCAAATTCCCTTGAACTTCTCTGGCCCTCATTTCTACTAATATATTTGGTGCCTAGACAAGATAACTATCCCTCTGATATTGAAGCTATCCTCAATACCCTGAGAATGACACTGAAATCTGACAATAAGAATACATGTGCTTAATTATTTTGTATTTTATATTTTAGTTTTTATGTTTGAACAAACGAATAGTCATCCTTGAGAACTGTATCACTGACACCTGACTTGTTAAATTAGTTTGTGTTTCGAAATGCACCACTAAGAAACTGAAACAACAACTCAGAATGGAAATATCTGCAAATTATATATCTATGATAAGAAATTTACATCCAAAATATATAATGAATGCTAATGACCCAAAAAGGCAAATAATAGAATCTAAAAAGAGGAAAGAATTTCAACAGATATTTCTCCAAGATAAACAAATGGCTAAAAAAAATGTTCAACATGGTTAATCATTAGGTTAAAATGCATGTTAAATGCATGTTAAAAACCACAAAAAGATACTACTTCATATCCATGAGAATGGCTATAATCAAAAAGACAGATAGTGTTGGCAAGAATATGGAGAAATCAGAATATTTATATGTTGATGAGAATGTAAAATGGTACACTCGTTTTGGAAAAGTTTGGCAGTCTCTCAAAATGTTAAGCATAAGTCCAGCAATTCCGTTCCTAGATATCTACCCAAAAGAAATAAAATCAAGTCCATACAAAAACATGCACATGAATGTTCATAGTAGCATTATCCAGAATACTCAAAAACTATGAACAACCCAAATATCCATCAACTGATGAACAAATGTGGTAGAGCCATACAGTGTACTATTTGGCAACAAAAAAGAATATGAACCTTGAAAGCATTATGCTAAGTGAAAGAGCCATACATAAAAGACAAAATATTGCATGATTCCACTTACATAAAATATCCAGAAAAGGCAAATCTATAGGTACAGAAAGTAGATTGGTGGTTGCCTATGACAGAGAGTAAAAATGAGTAGTAACTGAAAGAAACAGAGTTTCTTTCAGGGGCAATGGAAATGTTCTAAAATTAGACTGTGATGACAGCTGCACAACTCTGGAATATACCAAAATATCACTGAATTGTACATTTAAAATGGGTGACATTTATGGTATATAAATTATTTATCAATAAAGCTGTTAAAAAATACATCACAACATTTATATAATACCAAAATCCTGAATATAAAAACTGCAGAGAAGTAAAAATAAATACTAACCTGTGTTCTGCCTCAAGTGAACTTGAAAGAACATCAGTTTGTGGGAAGGTTGAAGACCGGATGATTTGTTGGGAAATAACCGAGGCATTGCCATTCTCTTGTGGAATTTCATTTTCATCAAAGTTTCGGTTTATATCTCTTTCTTGGTGAGTACTATTGCTGTTATGCAAATTAAATGAGTCGTCATCCTGATTTTTAGGGAGTTCAAAAAGAATGAGTTAGAGAATACAGTTGTTAAAAACTTTAATAGATCCTGGTTAATGTTCATTGATAATACATAAATGTAATACTTACTAAATGTAGAAGAAATTCTCATAAGGTAGAAAAACTAAACTGTGATGGATACCCATAGCTTTCTATTTATTCACATTTATATGACAAAAGCAAAACCCAAAGAGTAAAGGTAGACAGCATGGGGAAAACAATAGAAAACACATTAATGGGAATTTTTTAAAATTTCTGCACAGGAACTACAGAATGAGAAAAATCTACTTTAGAAAGTCATTACTTATGCAAATAGCTTGCTAGCCAGGCTTGCTTTCAGGGAGATAAAAATTTGAAGTTTATTCATGGGTCCTAAATGATATCTGCCCAAATATTTTAATGACATGTTAATGTCAAACCAAGACTTACTGCAAGTTCGATTACCTTCTCTGAGCCAGCATGGCTTTCATCTTCATGTTCCTCTTCTACTCTGTCCCTTTTCAATGCTTTCAAAAATTCACTCTTCTTATCAGTGCGCATTCGTGTCAGTTTGGTTAGACGAGGCTGCTGATTAAGTTTGTCAACAGGTGAAGAGGAATTTGAGCGATTACACTAAGAAAAAGAACAGAAATATTGATAAATATGTAGACAGAAGACTAATGTCAATATAAAGCTCACAACTACAACTTCCTCTTTCATTTCACCTTCACAATATAAAACTGATGCTAAAGTTTATTTCAAAGACATTTTCCTCTCACCCTGTATATTTTACCTATCTCACTGAATGAGTAAACAAAAAACATTTCTTATCCCAGAAATAATTAAGGTCTGGTAACATAAAGAACTAACACTCTAAATTAGGCGTTTAAATACTATTTTATAAAATAGATCTTTAAACTGTTTAAACATTTCTGTAATACATAGAAGAGCAGTTACTAAAACTGTGTTCCACAGAGTTCTATAGCTCTAATAACAGCTCCAAGATGATCTATTTTATAATTATTTACATGCAGGTACACATAGGGTTGGTTAATCGAGTAGGATTTCACCAGGGAAAATTTTTGAGAAAGAGCAGGAGGGAAAGGAAAAGGAAACACGTACTGACATCTTTTTGATTTTGGTGTTTTGACAGTGGAATAATAGAAAACAAGATGTTTGATCTTTGCATCACAGAGATTTTTAACAATGGCAATAAACCATAATGCTTAAATATGGGCAATAATGTCTGTAGACTAGAATCAGTCTAAGCCTCAATTAACCAGCTAAGAATGCTAGTCCTTCCATCAAAGCTCTAAAATTCTGTGACTGAGAACTAGTATATAAGGGGCTATGCTGTTCCAATATAGTACCCAGAGCAATTTCAGGTATACTTATATAGTCACAAGTGACCCTGAACTAGTAAGAAAACACCCTGGTATGGAAGCTTCAGAAACCTAATCAAATGATAGAGAAAATACTTAACCTAATCAAATGATAGAGAAAATACTTAAGTTATATGAAGTCAGTTCAATATCAGTATACACCTTTCCCTCTCTTCCTTCCCTCTACCCCCAAGTGTTAACACTAGTAAAATGTCCATCAGCCCCAAAAGAAGATAATATAATACAAATTCTCAATTTTAGTCAAGGTTCAATCATATGCATAGCTACCACAAATGTCAAAATTGCAACTGTCATAATTCTTTCCTTTAAAATTATTCTAGTCAATGGGAACATGAATTTCACTGTATTATTTTCTCTACATCTGAGATATTTGGAAATTTTCATTAAAACTTTTAAAAATTATTCCTACTTAACACGCAAAAATGTTAGCAAATTGAGCAGCATCTAAATCAAGTTTTCTGAAAGTATAAAACATTTCATTTTAACGTATTTAATAAACCTATGCCTTTTGCTATAAATTATTCATGATTAAGATATGTTGCATTCCTCAGAAATTTTAAATACCATACCTCTTTCACTGAAGTTGTTGATGGACTAAAATTCTTGGCAGTTGATTTAAAAGCATTGAAGTTACCAACACCATATGTAGACTCATGAGAGAAGGCAGTCCCAACTTTATTTTCTTTAGTTTGGCTTTTCCATTGTGTAGGCTAAAGAAAAACACAGAGACATTAATATGTATTCAAAAACACTATAGAGAAAAATAAAAAAAGCAAATACTATAAAGATGTGGCTCATAAAAACAATTATTTTTGTAATATATCTTAATTATTCCTACATGATTGATTCTCTTGTATCTTTTTCTACAAATAAAATCAAAGGTTGGAATTCAGATAAAAACATTTGATCACATTGCTATTTTTTCAATTGCTATTTTTTCAATTTTGTAAACCTAAAGTTAGGTTTCTTTTGCCTAATATCAAGAAAACAAAAGTGGGTGTTTCAAAAACCTAAAACAGAACACCAAGGAAACAGCATTATATGTTATTATTAAGCAATTATATCACAGATGCAAAACTATTTTTTGCATAGATGCAAAAAATTTTATAGATTTCATTAACTATTAAAACAAGAAAGCACATACATGACCAAGCAAACGCACATATCATATAAAAGATAATTAAAATTAATGACACGCAAGCTAACTCTTTCCATTTATAAGTCAATAACCAACTATATCCCCACGACTAGGTGTAAAATTTTTAACATTATTTTCCCAAAGTAACTCAACTGATAAACTTAAAGTCTGTATTTTTAGCAATTTAAAACTTACTTTTGTAGGTGGAGCAGCAGGTTTAGGGACTAAACCTTTATAAACACTTGGACCAGTCCCGTTCTTAACTGGCTGTGACTGAAGATTTCCTACTACTGGGAATCCAGATAGCTGTAAATCTTTTGTATTACCTTTCTTAATGACCAGCATCCTTGGAGTTCTAGATTTAGGATTTGGAGGATATTCTGCATAAATAAAGTATGAGCAAGAGTCACACACAGTTTAAAATTTTAACATAAAATTAAACCACCAAAAGAATAGTATGTTCCAAAGTTTGATTACATTTTTTAAATAATAGCTGCTTCCTGGGTGAAATAATTAAACTAAGTAAGTATAAACTACACTGCTGTTTAAGAAATACAGCTAAAACATAATTGAACAAATCATAGCAAGAATTCAGCAATGTCAAGTAATACAGATGAATTCAGCTGACAGTGCCCTAGGAGGTTAACTATAACCAAATCAAGATTAATTACATTCTAACATTTTTCATTAATTTTTTTAAATTATAATTTTCGTTGTAATGCCACTTAAAATTTGGAATATAAAGTATATTTTCCTCTTTCCCATTTTGAAAAGAGAATTTTCCTAATTCTCTCATTTTTATCTCACTTATAATTACCAATAAGCAAGGAACTACAGTTCCTCTATTCTAAGTTTGTACTTAAGTTATGACTAATGAAAGAGAGTTCTATTTTCATAATATCAATTCATTCAAATATTTACTGATCATCTAACTATACTGAAGGCATTATGCAAGTTTCAGGGTAACCAACTCAATCCTAGTCTCTGAAGACAGTATTAAGAATAATAGTTGCTAACTAAAAGCTTTTTTCAAGACCACTGCAATTGTTAAAATATAAAAAAACTACTAGAGTTTAATCAGTGTATGTGTAATCAAACAGGTGTTGCACGTGAGCATGTTCACAATTATTCCAATGAAATATGGCTTTCTTTCTTTGGAAAAATTCTGAAAGCATCAGCTTCATAGTTAGAAATCTTTATAGGATAAAAGAATTAACTTGAGAGAAATCCCAGAAAATCTAAATTAAAATTAGTTTACATATTAAATAATATATGATTCTGTGAGATTGTTAAGTTTGTGATACTGCTCCACCTCCTACAAACCAAACTTACACTGGATCATCTCAAAAACTAAACAAAGACTCTGAGGGACATGGAGGGACTCTCAAAGTTCATTTGAGGCTACATATTCTTTAAAATATAGAGCTGGTATGGTGCTTCATTAATTGTAATGCTGAAGGATAAAACAACAAGGACTTAAAGCAAACTGAGAAAAGATTCATCTTTCCAAAAATTAAACACATGTTAATCTACAAGGACAAACATTCCAACTTCTTCTTGGCTGCCTAAAAAGGCCCAAGATATGAATGCTAAGAAAGATATCTTCAGACAAACAAGAATACAGAAATTATATCACCAATACACAGCTTTTCTGAAAAACTTACAAAAAGAAGTCAATAAAACAAAGATAAAGAATAAAGATCTTAAACAGAGGTCAATTAACAATAAATAGTACTAAAACAATTTAAATTTTGCAATTATTGCTTTTGGTCAAAAGATGACTGTATGAATGAAATGGTAAAGAAAAAAGATTCTTGAAATTAAAATATAAGAGAAAACCTTAACATTAACAGCCTGGTACTCAAAATTTAAAATAAAGGCAACTCAGGAATCTGAGAAATGACTGATACTAGGAAATGCAAAAGGTGATAGGAGTTTGTAAGGTCTCATCTCAGAAAAATCCAAGTGATGAAGGAGGGGCAATTCTACCAGTATGCCACTTAAATAAGTTCAAATACAACTGATTAAGACTTCCAATTCTACTCAATATCAACAAATAAGCACACAAGTTTATCTTCTCTTCTAGAGCCTTATATTAAAATTACTAAACTGAGAGAAGAAAACAAATACAACAGTAAAGAACATAAAAAGGGTCATCAGCAAGGAGTGATTCCAACACATTTCTAGAGACATAAAGGAAAAAACTTTAGAGTATGCACAAAGGAACCAAACTAAACAGGGAGTTATTCTGTTATTCTGTCCTGTAGAATCTTGTACTATAGACTGGGAGTTGGAAATGCCATTTATGACGCAGGACAAAAAAAAAAACTTTTTTAAGATAAAAATCAATCACCAAGAAAAGATCCTTACTAAAGTAAATCCTAAACGATGTACTATGGGTGCTGGGGGGGGGGGGGGGGACCTTACATCTCATATGAAAGGTTGAAGATACAAGAAGAAAAAGATGTTTTGTACATAAGCAATTACTGATTGAAATTTTAAAGGCAGAAGAGAAGTGGATAAGCAAGCAGGAATGTTATCTTTAAGCTTCAATATAGTTTATGACTACCAAGTTTTTCGTTCCTACAACTGGATTCTTAGACACGTAGGAGTAAGAAATATGCTGTTTCCTCAAAGAGGCCTTCAATGCAAACAATGATAGAATATCCTATAAAACAGAAAGTGAAGCCTAGGAAATCAGAAAGAGAAGAATAGGTAGAAAAAATAAGGAACCTAAAGGAATATGACTAGGAGGGAAGAGAAGCAGACATAGCACTAATGCACTTAAGTACATTCATATTCAAATATTATAGTTCAGAGATTAACATGTGCTTTTGTACTAGATTTATAATTTTAATGCCTGCACCCTTATAACCTTTCGTCTATAAAATGGAAAACAACAGTTCATGTCTCGAAATTACTGATATTTTCTTTAAAATACTAGAAAAAATCTCCATAAAAATTATATACTGTTTACTATAATAGCTTCCAAATATATTTTAATTAATGGTGTCCTTTTTTGAGAATTTCAGGTTGACCCACAAGAGTGCAGAAGAAATTCTAACACAAATAAACACGTCAGTAGAACTATGCATATATGTGTATGTGTGTGTGTGTGTATGTATGTATGTATGTATATATATATATATATATATATATAACTTAAAACTGCCCATTTAAGAACAAGAAAGTGTTCCTAATGGTAACAGTTACATTTTAGTAATGGAAGAAATAATGGCAGCACTAATAGCCAAAAACTTAATCTGCATCATTTATATCCATTTTATATTACTTATAAACTGGTTCACCTATTCATAGATTCTCTCTAAAATTCTCCTGACACAAACCTTTCGAACTAAGTGTTGAAGCTGTTGGATTCAAACAGTATCCAATGTCTCCTTCTACACTTTTCCCATTTCTTTGGTAAACTATATGGAAAAGACCCAAATTACTTATTCTTTTAAAGAGAAAATTTATGTATTGATGAAAAGCTTTAACACTTAAATAAAAGAATTAGAAAGTGACCTTGGTAACTTTCCTCTATAAATTACATGTGCATATTAACCCAAGCTCATATAAGCAGGTATTCCCATTCAAATTTAAGTTCAAAACACCTGAAGCATATATGATTTTGGATTTTCATATCATTATTTCCCTTTATTCTCACAAACTATAATCTGTCAATAACTGATGTTAAATATTCCTTTATCATCCTGTTATTAATGCTCCCCTATTATCTGTGAATATTAGTTTTATTCCTTAAATAGGAAGTCAATGGTAATGGGGGAGTGGCTCAATTCTTTGGAAGAAAAATGAATAGTATCAGCACAACCGATCCCGTCTCATCTCGGAAGCTAAGCAGGGTCGGGAGCCTGGTTAGTACTTGGATGGGAGACCTCCCAGGAATACCAGGTGCTGTAAGCGTTTTTAAAAAATCATTCTTTAAATAAAAGTGGAAATATATATATATATATCACCAGATATAATATAATACAAAGTAAATTGGCCACATGCATGATTCAGAGCTGACATCTCAATTTCTATCCTTTCATATATCCTATATATATGTGCCATACATTTTTTCTGATTCAATCACTGACTAGTTTATGCTTTGATCACTTAGAAACTTTTTTGCCTTTTAATAAACCTACTAGAATCTCTCTTGCTTATTGAATTTGAACATAATTAGCTAACATTAAACACCTGTAACATGATCAAGGCTTTTACACAGTAGACAAACATTAATAATGCTTTTCTCATTAGGATTATTGTGATGATCCTCATCTCACAGGCAAGAAAATTCACTCAGAAATTAAAAACAATCTTCCCAAAGTCTAAAGAACCAGTAAATAAAAGAACTAATGTTAGGACCCAGATCTATAGTGGTTAAGTATGTTGCCAAAGTCAACATACTTAACCACTATACTATACTACTGAAGAAAATGGAAATTAAACTATTCCTATCCAGATACTTAAAAATGTTTACCATTTCTAATTCAAAATAATAACAAGCCTATAACTGAATGATCAGAATAAGGGGCTTGTGAGTGTGCACTACCAAGTGACATCAGGGTCCAATCTTTCCTTCCACCATCACACTGATGCCAGTTATTAAGTGTCCTCATTATCTTGACACAAGAAAAGAAACAACTTTAATGTGTCAACAAAAGCATATAGCCAAGTGAAGAGTAAACAGTAATTTGAATTAAGTTCTCACACAATTTGAGGAAACTTAGTCACATAAGATACAATACACAAATATCAAACTCGAAGAATCCATACTACAGCAACTAATACAAATTCGTGCTGTGAACACTAATTTTAATACAGAAAAATAATTTGATTATTTTTATACAGATTAAAGCTGTTTTGATTTTATTAGTTTTGAATTTTTAATTTAATGTACAAATCTGTTTTGTTTTATAGTAGTATGAGTGTTAATAAATGAGTTTCACTAACTTATAATGTATGTCAATGGCAACGGTATATAGTACTTTTCCTGTAACAATCCACCTTTAAGAACTAGCCATGTATTTGCTTTGATTTATTTGATTTAAGGCTAAACAAATAAAATTCTTAAAAATAAACTTTAAGGCTCTTAAGAGGTAGTCTATCAAGTATGAGCAAAAATCATCAAATTATCAAGGAATAGACACAAATATAAATGCTGAGTTAAAACAAAACTATGTTTTAGTTCACTACTAATGACTGTAATTTTTCATTATTTAGAATCTAAAACACTATGTTAGGCTCTGCCAATAACATACTGCTGATATGTTGTGTCAACACAAAAATGGCCAAACTTCTGAAAACACACAAATCAGTCACTAATTATGTCTCAAAGTGCATACAAACACATATTAAATATGGATCATTTTATCTCCTCTTTCTCAACTCCAAACAAATCAATCACACAACTAAATTATTTTAAAATTCTCACTGGCACATTGAAATAACTTGAATTTTTGTTTTACTTTTAAATTATTAAGAACATGGAAATAAGATTCATTTACCAAGCATTAATCTTATGTACCAAACGACAGTGATCCTGGTTAAGATCAACACACTACAGAAGTCACAGACAGAAGCTGCATGAGGTGTTCTCAATAAATCTAATTAAGTTTTAAACAGAATTAAACTTATGTAACTATATTTTAAATAATTTACTTTCCCTCAATGTATTTTTTAAATTGGGATATGTTTAGATTCCTGTGATTTTCGGTCTATAAAAGGATAGTTTCAGGGACAAACTGGTTTTTTACTATATATTACATGTCCATTAAATTTTTACTTACCTGGAAGGAAGTAGCACTAGAAAAGTTCTATTGTAGTCTTTCCTAAATTTCTCTCATGTCTTCCTCAGGAACATAGCTATTTTAAATATTGCAATGGGTAAAACAATATTTGGAAACCCAGGGGGGAAACTGAGAAAGGAATAGTGAAGTATAATACAATGAAACTTTCATTGTATTCCTAAAGTAAGTACTGGGAATTTAACAACCAAACCACAATTAACCATTTTCTTTTTTCTAATGCAGACACACTTCTTAGTTTACATAAGACACACTAACGAGTACATCTTCCTTTTAAACATCTTTTCAACTAGTACTCAAAATCCTTACACCAACTCTGAAACAGCAGAACCAAAATTTTTATATTAATACACTGTATTCTCAATATTTTCAAAGATGTTATTTGCCTTTAAATCATTTCTAATATTAAAATTAACCAAGGATCAATACCAAAAGTATCTATATGTAGTTTTATCTGACAAACGCTCACTGACATGCTCAACTTTTTAATTTACTTTCATTCTAATCAAATCCAAGTTATTCCTAATTTCTTAGAGATTCTATTTAACACCTTCCAGGTGATTCTATATTCTTATGCAATCAGCTGTTCCCAGAAAAACTGAATAATAAGGAAACATACCTAAGAGAGGAGCTTGGGAGATTTTTTTGGTTGGGTATGTGTGTGTCTGGGCGTGTAGGCCTGGGGAGAGTGGTAGAAATACTAATTTGCAATACAGAAAAAACAATGCCATTCACATGGTTCTAACAAAAGTGTCTGACCACCCCCACCCCCACCCTCAAAAAGCCCATAATAAATAGGGAGATTAAAAGTAAACAAAATTCCCCAGAGTATCACCCCATAAATACAATAAAGAACAGCACAGGAAGTGGCAAAGTTTAAAATAATGCCTTCATTGTTAGGACTAGAATGCTGTCATAAGCCACAATCCTTTTGTTTTGGTTAAGTTGTTGATTTTCAATAGAAACATACAAATGAACACGTGTACAAGTTCCAAAGTGAATACATCACCTTTGAATTTGGTATCAAATAATTAAATTTTTCAGATATCAAATCTTCATATAAATTTTTCCATTATTTTAAACTTCACTTGAATCTTTAAAAAGCTGTCTAATTTATACTACATGAGTGCAGTTTAATCTTTTGTAAGATGCTATCAAATTAAACTCAGAAGTTTTAAAGAAAAGGGAGTTATTACCAGAAAAACTGTCAATAAGCTTTGACAATCAAAAAGGCAAATAATTTCAAATAGACTCATTCCAGAAGGCAAATTTATACAATTATATTTAATACTTTCTATGTATAATCATTTTCGTAGCTAACAAATTTATGTCACACTATGATTAGAAGTACTTATCTTTCCAGTTAACCAAGTTTTCAACTTTGAAAAACTAAAAATTTAAACTAAGTTTTGTTTCTTTAGATTATCAGGTTGCTCTCAAATGACATTCATTCATTACATTAACTTACGACCATTTTTAAAAAATTTGTATTTGAGTATACTTAATGGTACTAACATGTGCAAATCAACTATTTTGACTCAAACTCTTCTTCTATCCCCAATATCTTGTTTTTAAAAGATAAGTGCCACCTTTTTTTTGTAGCTTAGCACATCAAAATAGATATTTAAAAGGGAACGCTTAATTCTAGCCTACTATTTATTAAAAAAAAACAAAACAAAATGAAACCTACAAATAACATTTTATACCCCTGGAAGATAGATCAAAAATTACTTACCCCATACACCTGCAGCTAGAGACTTATTCTGATTTGGTTCTCTCTCATATTCAGGATTTAAAGACGGCTGAAAGAAAATTGGAATAGAAAGAATACAAAAAATGTTTAAACTGCTCACATTTTTTTAAATGACATCTCAAAACCATACTGAAATACCTGATATAATCGACTCAACAATTAAAGGTTAATTATATTCATAAACCTTACTTTCAGCTTATTCTATTAAAATGGTTACCATCTATTCTCACTCTTATCCTAGGAAAACAAGGAAAGTGTCTTTATATATTCTCCTCATCCCGACAGAGAAAAAGTGTCAATTACAAAACAACAACAACAACAGAGTAAACACAAGATGATATAGTCTGCATCAATCTGAGAAATATCCTTTCTCAGCATAAATAAGGGCAAGAGTGGGGAAGAGGAAAATCAAACCATTCCAACTCTTTCATTGTATGTTCATTGCTGGGTGCTTTAGTTAACACACTCATTCTCAAAACAAAGTGCAAATTTTTATTTTAATAAGCGATGCTCAGGATATTAAAAAGAAAACTGAGCTGAGCATTAAATGTGTACTCTAAAGCTAATCTTAGGTGTTTGCCCTCTAAAATCCTAAATTTCTAGTAATTATATCAATATTTTTCATATTACCTAGCAACATAGCTTGCAGTAAAGGTGCTTAACATGTGTTGAATAAGATGAATCCTAATACATTTTAATTACCCACAAAAGTGAATTATTAACTCTACTGACACTACCATAAAGCCCCAAAGAGTATGCACACACACTAGTATGAATTCCTTGATATAAACTAAATAGAATTGAGAGGACTTTGGTGGAGGTTATACACTCTTTTCAATAATACAGTATACGAAATTACAATATAGGTGTATATTCCAGGTCTAGAATTGTAAAAGCTGATGCGCACCACCATGAAAGTGGACTGGGGTATAATATAACAATAGCAGCAACTAGATTTTATTGCATGCTTGCTATGTGTCAGGCACTGTTTTAAGTGATTTCCTTGTACTACTCATTTAACCCTCACAACACTATGAAAGCATACTATTTATCATTATTGATTATAAAAATTCCATTTTATGGTATTAGCAAGTTGATAAAAATAGGCCACTGAAATGAAAAGACATAGTGATTCCAAGGTTATCTGATTACAGGATCTAAGAATAATCTTTTGTTCTTCTCTTTCCCTCACAACTCCCCTACCATAAATCTAATCAAAGTCTCTCACTTCCACTCTCCACCCTATCTACCAAACTATATCCAAAACCATTATCTCATCACGGCTATCCAGGTCAAGCCATCGTTTTCTGAGCTATTGCCAATGCTTCCTAACTTGGTTTTCCTGTTCTCACTCTAACCCATTCAAGATCTAACAACTGGCATAGTCTAAAAACCTAAAATCAGCTCACATGACTGCACTCCAGAGGCTTCAGGCTGCATTTGTAGTTAAAAGTCCTACTCAATTAAAACCCTTTCCTACTCCTCTAACATGGTCTACTACTATTCTTTATCCATATTGGCCTAACTTACATTCCTTAAACATGACAAGCTTACTCCTACTTTAGGGCATACACACTAGCTCTTCCCCTTTTCCCCCCCAGTCTTAAAAAACCTCATTGATTAAATCCTAGATTAAATGATACTTCCCTAGAGAAACCTCTCCTTACTTCCAAAACCAAAGTAGCCATCCAGTCACTTCCTATCCAAATTCTCTGCAAAATACTAATTATTTTTCTTTTTATTTTCTGAAAGTCCCCAACAGTATAGAAACTCATTAAGAGTAGAGACCTTGCCTATTTTATTCATCTACGTATTCTGAGGGCCAAGAACAGCTAGACTCATAGAGCTACTCATATAATGAATGAATGAACATACACACAGAAATAAATTACTAGCAATGAATCACAAGAACTAGATAAGTAAGAATGTACACTAGGTAATTTTCATATAACTTGAGAAAAGTGTTTAGATATGCCACATGGTGAGATTTACAAATAGGAAAAAAAAATTAAGAATATTCTGTTTCTAATTAATTCATATTTTTTTCAGTAGTGGAGTTAACATTCCTAATTGTATCTGACCTAGGTTAACTATCAGTGTGCCTTCCCTAACCATGAAAAAACTTTTGAATAAAGCAGCCGAAACAAAAAGGAGCTAGCTATCCTGGGTTTAGCTTAAGAGTCAGATTAAAGTGTTACTTAAAAAAGATAATCTAAGTAAAATGTACTGCTAAAATATTATTTTCAAAAATTTGCAGCTTTTTAGAGATAATATTATGATACACTTGCAAATAAGCCTCTAAACTCAGCCATTATTTTTAGGGGAGAGTGTTTAAATTTCTATAAGGAATAAAATGACATAAATTTATCAAAAATTTTAAAAGACCACATGGTAAGTGAGACACAGGAATAAGTAGGAGGAAGGAGAGGAGAATGAAGGGTGGGAGAGGGGAGAATTATGAACAAAAGCTTACAAAACGTATGGACTAAAAATAATTGGGCCTATAAAGGGTGATCTCTGTAGAAAATGAACTGTCCTGATAAAACGTCATGAGAGCCTTGCTACTAAAATGGCACCTGCAGAAATCTCATTGGTAACTAAAATTAAAAGAAACTTACAAAATCCTCAGCCTCAAACTGTTTGCGTTCTCTCTTGTCGTCTTTCCTCCCTGTTTCATTGTCAGGTATGTTGTTTTCATGTAGTCCTTGGCTTTTTCCAGAATGGAAAATACTGCTACGAGAACGGGAACTTCCACCATGGTATCCCCCTCGATGATTTATGTTTTCAGTACCATTTCTTCCATGTGTACGCCATCCATTTTTTTCTTTCCTTCCAAAGTTACCTTTTTTAGATAATGTCAAAGTATTACAAATTCAAAGAAAATGGTTATGCTTAAAGACTGAATCACAATGAAAACATTCTAAAAGAAAAATCCTTAAATTCTATCATTCCTTAGCAAATTATACCTCCATTAGGACGTCCAATACCAGAATCAAAGCCATCTGAAGAGTTATGTCGTCGACGATTCACATCATAACGATTTTCTGTCCACGAAAAGTTTTCAGAATGCTTCTCAAAATTCAGTGATGACTGAAACATTAAGAGTATGTAGGTGAACATATATTTACAACCTAAATATAATTTTAAAAGCTAACAATACTCTGGTTTATTTTACTTCCAAGAATTTTCAGTGGTTAAAAAGAACAGTCTGTAGTCACTTTCAATGTGTTTGGTGACTGGTAACTTATAAGATAGATTCTATCGTTGGTCTATTTTCTTCTACCTAATGGAAATAAGAGCATCATCCTGAAAGAGCTGAACAACTACATCTACTTACCCCAAAACTTTAAAGGTAAAATGCCTAAGTGAAACAAGGCAAAATATAGTGTATTTCTCAACAAAATGTAACATTCTGTATCATACACTACTTGATTTAAATAGCTCGATATTTTCTTCAATATCAGAAACGTACAGCAAATGAAGCTACAGTGTTAAGTTCTCTAGATTTATTTCCAAACTCCTCTCACCCAAAAATATTTTAAAAAATATATCCCAAGAATGTAATATATTTTTTAAAATTATGTGTATAAAAAACCAACTATTTATAAAAGTTGCTGGTTTTCCCTGATATTAATCTGATAAAATCACAATCAAAACTTCGAAAAATCTTTTTTTTAATGCCCTGATCATTTCTCTGGGTTGTATTGATGTTATAATTTCCTCCAGGACAAAGAGAGGAGTTCCCCCGTTGTAATATGAACCTACGACACATACCCATATTGTCTAAGACTACCCCTGTGCAACTTATTGGTGCTGGTTCCCCTACTACCTCTGGCCTCATACTGTCTGCTATGCTTACAAGATAAAGTTTTTAATCATCTCGTATCTTCTGTCAGTATCCACGAAACACTAGCTTTAGCTTGCTAAGGTTGCAAGTAGGTAGGGTAAAAATCAAAACTCTGAACAGACCCTAACAATTTTGATGATGACAATGTGATGCTGACAGAGTTAAAATTTTCTGGAGGAAAAAAAAAGACAAGGGTTCTCCTGAGTCAGATTACGGAACATGAGAAGGCTCTCAAGGATCTGGTAGCAACTGTTCTTGTCCAAAGGTTAGGTAGAAATAGGGGTCTCTCACTGTTTAGCAGCCAAATGGAAAGGGGTAGGATTGAAACAAGGTACCCAAATAGTGCTTTGGTTGTTAATTTTCCTTTGAGCAAGAGAAAGAAAAGATGTTTTATCATGACGATGGGGTCCCAGCTACAAGGCAATATGGCTGTGGCTGCTAAGTCAAGGGATCTCCAAAGCTGACATAAATAGTGTCAGTAACGAGGGCACAGAGTTTTGGAAAGACTGAAAACATTAGAACTCAATTTGTTAAGGCTGAGCTGCTGCTGCCTACCCTGGAGTGAAAGTGTTCTGTGCCCTCTATACTTCCTCATCCCTTCCTTGCCCACTACACTGACCTTGGCTGCTTTAATGAAAAGATCAAGTATGTGGAACTTAAGGAAAAGGAAAGACAAATGTGTATACTTCTGTTGGACACAGGCATCCAAGTCACCACTGTATCTACTCCTGTGGCAGGAAGACAGTACTAAGCATAGGGGTAACAAAGTGAGGCAAAACCAGGGCAGTGTGGTGCATGAGGGCAGGAAAGACCCCAACCTGGATGTGTGCTGGATCCAGGAGGTACACAGAAGAGGCCACACCATTCCAAGGTTGAGGAGACAGAAGAAAAACAAAAAGCCTCCTAGTCACCTATGCAATCCCTAGAGCGGTAGTCTTCCTCACCACATTGCACTTTCCTACATTCCGAGCTAAAGAAATAATTTATTTAGTCTCCTGAAAGTTTAGATTGCAGATCCGATATGCAAGTACTACACTCCTTAATTTGTGTCCCCATAGTAGGAAAAGATGCTCTAGTGTCTTAATTTGACTGATAGAGCTTGAAAAAAATTTAGCAGTTAAGAAAGGGAAACTAAAGTGATCTTGCAGGTGAGGCTTTTAGGCCAATCGTATGTACTATTGTGTTTTACAGTTGTGTTAGTATTGTTACATGCTTGTACTGAAAATGTTCAAGATTCTCCTATGTGGGGAATACAAGTTGACAGGTGAGTCCCGTACCATCCTGTTCCAGATGCTCTAGCAAAAACAGTATAGGGTCCCAGAATAAAAGAAATCAAGAAATGTACTTGAAAATTTGCCAGCTAGTGGAATATACAGAGGCTATTCCTCAGTACAGCAGTGCCATCTGCCTGATAAATGTACCAAGTACACTACTTTTTTAAAAAGAATGTGGCTCTTGCCCTACCACTGAGGTCTTATCAAAAGTGAACTCAAACTAAGAACCAAAAAAAGGGCCCACTAGGGCTCCTGATCAACTGGAAACAGTGTGTTCAAGGGTGCAGCAGGCCTGATCCTAGGGACATTTCAGTTCTGCATGAAGAAGTGGCAAC
Source organism: Pteropus medius (assembly GCF_902729225.1). Lineage (NCBI taxonomy): Eukaryota > Metazoa > Chordata > Mammalia > Chiroptera > Pteropodidae > Pteropus > Pteropus medius. The sequence goes on along the minus strand of NW_024344370.1, from coordinate 4,967,810 downwards.
TACTCTTTGAGGTTAACCTTATTCTCCTCCCTGCCATCTGTAACAAGCTACTGCTTCAATAAGGTTCTCAAATCACAGAAGTTTCCCTAAATGTCTGGGCCTCGTTTGCTGATGGTTCCACTAAGTTAAAAGATGGTAACGTACAATGAGTGGCAACTGCCATCCAGCTCCCAATAACTCTGAAAACCCAAATGGGTAAATGCCAGTCCATACAATGGGGAAATATGAAAGCTGTGACCCTTACCTTAGATAACATTCGTAAGGACTAAACATTCTATGTTTAACTGATTCGGGCTGTTGCCAATGGCCTAGACAACCTGTCACCTGAAAAACTATAGACTAGCAGATTAAAGGACATTTGTTTTTCTAATGTGGAAGCCACCACTGCATGCCAGTTGTGACTCCTGCAAGGTTGGTCCATTTGTCTCACTGTGAGGAAGGCCATATTATACAAGGGAAACTATATCAAACCTGTGACCACTTCTTGGGACGATCAATGATGTCTCATCACTGCTGAAAACTTTTTAGGTTATCGTGTTGCTACTGCAGTCTTATCTGCTCATTCTGGTCACATTCTTGTGACCCTTAAAATTAATCCATGTCATGTTTTTGGCATTCCAGGTCACTAACAGTCCAATAACAGTACATCTTTTGTCAAAAAGGCTATCCTGTGACAGACAAGTATTCAAAGTACTCAATGGACATTCCATACTCCCTACTATCCACAGGCACCGGTACTGTTAAGCATTCAAACAATCTCCTCAAAATTCAACTCAGAACAATCTACAACTCTATGTCCCTCACCTCTTCAAACACCTTAGTAAAACAGTTTTGGTCAGTGAATGCAGCACAGCCAAAAAGATATCACCTCCTCAGCCACTTCCTGGGTAGTAATCAGGATGAAAGAAGTAAAGAGATGAGAGATTATATGAGCCTATTTTAAAAATTAAGGAGTCAGCCTTGAATATCCCTGGACATGATATTTCTTTCTTTCTCCTAAGAGCAAATGCAGGCCAGACCTATCCTCGGGGTGATGACCTGGACAAAAAAGAACCTAAGGAATTCAGATAGTCTGATCTGGCCTTTCTGAGTTCTTTTGTTGAACTGTCATAGTCCTAGATCTGTAGACCATGAACATTTGCTTGAGTGCACTGCTAAGTCCCCCTACAAGTGTTCAATGTGGACCAAAGTGAGGGCTATAAAGGTATCTGCATATTATGTAAAATTGCCCTTGTTCCATTCACACCCAATTCCTAGGGATAAAATATCTGGGTGCAACTAGGGGATTATTTTTTAAAGTGAAATCATAGCTATTGGACTGGGACACACAGATCTCATCGCTGTAGAGAGTGTGCAAAAACCCCACCACCCAAAGAGGGAACTTCTTTGACCCCAGAAAGTACAGGGAAAAAGAACAACAATTAATGTTCTCCCTAATCCCTAGAACCAGCACTACTGCCTGAATCAAACAGCAGCTTTGGAGAACACTCTGATCCACTGCGAGATCTGTTATCCCCATCTATATGCTTTGAAATCAGAAAAGTTCATGTGGCCATCAAGACTCCTAGGGACAGATTCAGCAATTGGTTTTAACCAGACCTCCAGGTGATTATGATGTGGGATCAAAAAAAAAAAAAAAAAAGTCAATAGAGCATAAATGCATAAAAACATTGAAACCAGCACAACCGTTTCGTCTGGCTTATAAAAATGCATATGATTCTCCTAACACCTGAATAGTCTTAGGATATGCCACATACGGCAACTGAGGTTGCAACTAATAGTGACAATGTCCACATTTTTTAACCAAACTAATGTAATAGTAATCCGAATCAAGTTTAACAACAAATTCCAAACTGAAGTGATCTGTGTCTCTTTCATGTGGTATGTTTGTATGTGGGGGAAAATAAGCCACAGAATGTATTTTATTGAGGATGAGGGTCGCTTTTTGGCCCCCCTATTACCCCTGTAATTACAAGTAATGACACCAAAACTCAGGTCAGTTTAAACTCGTAATGGATAATAGCATGGCCTTATACCATATACTGGCTAGCTGGAAAAAAAAAAAAATCATCTACTGGTTCCTTCTAAAACTTACTTACAGTTGGCTGAATCCTGGCCTCACCCTGATGCTTAGGTTAGGTTGTTGACAGCAACCTTAATAAAATATTATTTATAAAGAGAAATTAAATGGATTTGGTCCTAGCAATGTTACAGTCATGTGAAAATTAAAGTTTGGCCAAGAACATTTAGGGCTGATGATGGGTAGACTATTGGGACAGGCAATCCTGTCCCAATCCTTGTATGGCCCATTTCTAAGAGTTATGTTTGCAGCAAGCAACATTAAGGAATAGGCAACGTCCTTCTGTGGGACAAAGAACAGGCTTATCATAAATGTGGTAGAGTCCCCACTCAGTGCAAGGGTAGCATCTACCTGGGCCCCTCCATGTCAATTCCCCAAAGTTTTAGGGTGCATGAAGAACCAGTGCCAACACCATGCTTATGCTGCTTGCTGTGTCATGAGTCATGAAGTTCTTAGTCTCTGACCGAGGAGCCTGTCTTCTACCAGCATCCATGAAACAATAACAGACTGGCGTATTAGCTTGCAAGTAGGATGAAATCGAGACCCTTCACAGACTAACACAAAACCAGCAGAATAAAATATGAATAAGAAATGCAAGTAAAAGAACTGAAAAGGTAGACAGAAAACTGACAGTATTTGTGAACAAATGACTGTCTGTATTTCAAAAAATCCAAAAGACATTACAGATTAAGAATCAATTAAGGTTGCTAGATATCATACTACAAGATACGATATATCCACAACAAAGACTTAATTAAAGCTTTTAAAAATAGTGACAAGTACTATAACGCCTCTGAGCACATCTAGTGAAATACATACAAGACGGAAAAAAACCTATGTAACTATATTTAGACATTAAGGATGCTATAAACACACACATGTATGTATGTGTATATTTCCTAAACCAGTTTGAAAAGAAAGGCAACCCAAAAGAAATAATAAACAAAGGATGTGAACAGAGAATTCAGATATATGTAATTCAATGCCTAAGAAACAGGGAAAATGCATTTTACAACAAAGATTAGCAAAACTTGTAACTGATAATGTGACCAAGTTTTGCCAAGAGCATAAAGAGAATAGTTATATGCATTATACAGAAGTATACCTCAGTACACCACATGGAAGATTCTGGCAGTATCTAATCAAGTCCCAGAAATTTTTGTAACTACAGGTTAGAGCCGTGCTATTTGAAGTTTGGTCCACAAACAGAATCAACATCACTCTGAAAAGTGTTAAAATGAGGGCTCCCTTGAGACCTACTGAAATCAGAATCTGTATTTTTAACAAAATCCTCAGGTTATCTTACTATTGTTAAAGTTTGAGGAGCACTGGCCTAGAAAATTTTTATCCATGTGTATAAGGAGATATTACAAGAGTATTCAATGCAGTACTCTATGTAACAGTCAAAAGTTATTAACAATCTAAACTTAAATAGATAAAAAATTGTATTGAGGTACAATACAGTTTTAAGATAAGATTAAATTTGTAGATAGCAACATAGAAGAAAAAAAATCTTAAAGAGAGTGAATGTAAAAGCCAGATACAGATATATAAATGATGATCATTTACATAAACTTTTTAAACACAGAGAATACTACTGACATTCACATATGTAATAATATAAGAACATGCACTGAGACTACCTCTGGTGAAAAAATGGAGACAAAAAAAAAAGACTGTGAAGATGTAAACAGTGGACTTCAACTGTATACATAATGTTTTATTTCCAAGAGATAAAGCTAATATGGCAAAATATTGATATGATTATCGTTGGTTGTTAATAATGTTCATTTAATTTTCTTTATTCTTTGCATGTTTAAATACTTAATATTAGTGAATACTTAAATATTTCTACATTTTTAAAGAATTATCAAAACAGACAAGCTATAGACAAATATGTGCTATATGGAAAACAAATCCCTCGAAGTGAAGAGCTATTACAAATCACTAAGAAATAGATTACATGAACAAGCAGTTTTTAGAAACTTTCCCTAACACGAAAAGTATGCTCAACCATAATTTAAAAATGTAATTCAAAATTTAAAGTACCATTTTTCATCCAATTTCAAAGATTAGAAAATGTGAAAACACCCAGTATACCCCAAACTGAAAAAATTAGATCCTCATAAAACTTTGATGGGATTATAAATTGGTGCAACTTTTTTGGAGAGCAATTAGGCACTGTCTATCAAAATGTACAAACCTGCTGATCCACTGATTCTATTGTTATGAATTTATCCCACAAATATATTCAAGAGATGCTCAGACATTCCTGCAACTTAGTCCATTAATAGGTAACTAATTAAATTATCCATGTAGATCAACTCAATAAAAGATTAAATAGCCTGTAAAGAATTACATCCCTATGACAGTAAAGATGCCTACTTTGAAGGAAAAAAAAAAAGCAACTTCCTTTGTTTATCCAAAACAGGATAAAAATATATTCTGGTGTAATCATAAAAAAAGTATCCTGGTATTTCACCTCAGAAAATTAGTCTACTATCTAGTAATCAGGAAATGAAAATTATTAACTAAACTGGTATGTTTTAAAGTCAGGCACAAATAGATTCCTATCCTAGCTCTAGCACTTTGGGAAAGGTTACTCATCTCTCTCAACCTCTACTCCCTAATCTATAAATTGGGACAAAAAACCAGAGTATCTAGCTTATGATTTTTGTTAGCCTTCATAGTGTTTTACATAGTGACTGGAATGCAGTAATGCCTCAAAAAACATTAGATAATGAGCAAGGAAGAGACTATCTCTATCCCTCTCCCTCTTACACATTTCACAGGATTCCCTAGAATATCTGACTGAGTCAGTAACAAAAAACTCTACACAGTAAACAAAGTTTCAATAAATTCCACTACCATTCTGACTGAATTTCTTGATCCTCTCTTGGCCTAAACTTTAAATAGTATACACATTTTCTATGTAGGCTGACACTGCTTACACTACTGAATGAAAAATGTTGGTATAGTATTAATCACTGTTTTTTAAATACTGCCATGAAAGAATCAACAAAGCACTACTACTACAATCTAACCATAAAAATAACTATGGAATACTGAATACAAATACAGAAATGTGTTTACCATAGAATCTTATAACATGTTATTATTTGTTTAAAAATAAAAATTCCCCTACTTTGTTTCTATTTCTTACCACCTTTTACTCTTTTAATACCACACTCCTGAGATCTTCCTTCTTCAAGAAATTGCTACTATGAAAGAATACCTCAGCCTGACTATGGGAATCACTTTATCATACTTCCTACGTAAGATAATGGGAAGAAGCACCTGTAACAAGGGATATTTAAAAAGTTATCTAAATTTTTCAGTGTCTAAAACCATTTCAGCTTAGTATTTCTTCAATAATAAAATTGTTACTTTTCAAATTGCAAGTCAGGACCTATCTATTAAAGGATGATAAATTAGTAGCGATTTATAACTTTTAATGGAATAAAACAAGAACAAAAGACCACGAGAGAAAATATTAATCACAGATATATGACTTTAATTATATCTATGTGTATAGAAAAACATGTAAAAATTTACTTAACACTGGGTCCCAATAAGCATTTCAAAAGCTCTATGCCACATATAATCAATGCAGTTTAAAATTTCACCACATGATGGAGCTAAAATTCTACATACCTCAGAAAACAGAAGTACAGTTCTTGAAAATATTTTTACCCTTAATTCACATCCTCATATCATCCCTTCAAACAACTAATAAATGAAAGACTTCTATTAAGTCGAAATAGAGAATGCAACAGTAATTAGTATCTGTTCCACTTAATTCATTATAAGATTTAAAAGGCTCTGGTAGAAAACAAGAGGTTAATTACAAATGGGAATCCATAAATAATGATTTTGAGATAAAAGGACAAGAAAGAAGGCATAAGAAGTCATATAATTAAAAATAAATTTTTAAAAAGTCATTACTAGAAGTATGTGTTTAATGAAACTACTTTAGGTGAGATCTAAGGAAATGGTTTCAAACACTGCTAGTTAGGAGTTTAAATTGATACCATTTTCTGGAGGTCATTTAGAAAAAACAATAATTATTGAGAATTTTGAATAGGCAATCCCAATTCTCACAACCATCATCATCCATGAGGGGCAATATTCAGATGGAGAGTCAGGTTCTGGAATGCAATAAGGATTTCACCACATAACAACAGGCAATCTTCAACCTCAGATTAACATCTGAATGAAGAATTATTCTCAAGCTTTTTAATGTTTTGTAGCTAACTTTTCAAGGTGCTGGTAACTTATTGATCTGCTTAAAAATGAAAAAAATCTTATACTTATTTCAGAGAAAATGAATAAAAGAGGAAAAGGAAATAAAGGGCGGGAATAGGAAATTCATATGCATCCAGGCTTTGAAGTAAGCCTAGAAAAAAATAGACCCACTAAAAGGATATAAATGAGAGCAGGCAGGGAGTAGAGAGTAAGAAATCATATTCCAGAGAACTACACATAGGAGAAAAAGGGGCAGAGAATCTGTTGTAACTAAGAAGTGATCTCTGGAGCTTAATCAGTAGACGTCTCCATTCCCTAACAAATTCAAATCCCATTTCATAGTCTATGAAATAGAATGTTTAATTATTTTACAGAATGTCAAAAGTGAGTCATATGGAAGGAGTAAAGAAAAGAAAATCCATTCTTCTAATCTAGGCTTACACTAATCACATGACAACAGGCAAAGCCAATTAACCTTACAGACTAACCCTATCTGTATAAAATAAGGTCAGTTTATATTATTATTAAAATCCATCTTCAAACATTAAAATTCTATTGTTTAGGAGAATTCTGTCCCTCTAATACAGCTTTTCAACACAGTAAGGGCCAAATTTATTATAATCTAACAATTTATTAAAAGGGAACAACTTTCAAAATTATTAAATTGTTCCCATAAGAGTTATTTTTAATAAACTGTTTTATAAAACTCCCTGGTCCTGGTAGAGCTTGATTAATAGGCAAGCAGATGATCAAGACCCGCTCCTGATTCCTTTAGCATTAAAAGAAAAACAAGTGGAAGACAGCTATTAAGCCAAGTAGATTGACTGTAACCAATTCCAAGGTCCCTCTTAGCATACCTTATAAGTGGATGAAAATTTCAATGCCTAGGCAAGTCTTATATAAACTATTCTGTTTTGGTATTTAAGTAAAATTAACATTTCTTAAATTAGTAAGTCCTGATATGTAAAATGCTGCAAAGTCTTCATCACTCCTGAAATTTCAGTAATGTGCTATGCAAAGTTTTACTTATATGAAAATGAAATCTTCTGGTTATATAAAAAGACTTCGAAAGCTTCCAAATATTTAAAACATTATCAACTGGAAAGTAAGCAGGAAAGTAAGTAAGGCAAGTAATCAGAAAAATATAGAAAAAGGTTGGATAAAAAAGCAATGTTCAATGTATCTAAATGTTTTGAAATAAAATATGTGGAGCTTTAATTAGTACAAAAGTCAACTCTGGAGTAAATGATTTCATATGTTGATGGTATATTGAAAACTTGACTTTTTAACCAATAGACTAAATATAAACTAACTTAGACGGTAATACAAAAAGTGTGTGTCTGGAAAAATTTTAAGCCTTTACATTTTAACTACATTTGTGTAGAATGTGACAAAAGAGTGGCTGAGAGAAAGGCAAAAAGAGAAAGATGCAAGAAAGAGTACCTTTGTTGATGATGGTGGTGTGGGAAAATTAAGCCAGGCTGGAGCAAAGTCATGCTGCGCCATTTAGGTCCAGTCGCTCCGACTCAATGAAACAAGGCTTCAACACCTCATGGCAAGTCCCTGTCATATAAAAATGGAAGGAATTAGATCTGTAGCTCCTGGCCAAAATTATCTTCTTTCTCATTCTGTTTCTCCTTTAAATTACAATTATCTTACTACTTTAAGATTCCATTTACAATGAAATTCTTTTAAAAAAGCAAAAATAGTGACAGAAAATAGACCAGTGAAGTGGGTAGAGTGCTTGTGGGGGAGGGGGGGGACTGCAAAAGGAAGTAGGAAATTTTAGAGATAATGCTGATTGTGGTGATGGTTATACAAATGTACACATTTGTCAGAACTCAAACTGTAAACTCAAAACTAATTTTATTGTAAATAAAGTATATCTCAAAGTTTTTTAAAAAAAATTACAATGGTCTTACAAAGACATCAACTCCTAATGTCATACGACAGGATTCACAGGCACCATCTATGATGTACTCCTGTTCCTACCCCAATATGGAATCTGAAATCTGTTCTAACTACCAATTTGGAGGAAATTCACCAAAAAGGAAAAAAAAAAAAGGTGAAGGACCTCTGAGGGAAATAATCTTTCAAATCCAGATCAGAGGATATTCTACAGGTCAAATGATCTGGTTTCTTCAACAAATAAATGGCTTTAAATAGGCAGATCAATAAATACAACAGGTACACCATATACAGATCTTCAACCCTTAAAAAACGAAAATTATGAAATCAAAAATCTGAATGTTAAACATTAAGATATTAATCATTTTAGATGTGATAATGGTTAGTGTTATGATTGTATATAAAAGATACACACTAAAGTCTTTACAATTACATTGATACATCTGGAATTTGCTTTACAACAAACCAGGAAATACTGAATAGGTTTATAGTTGAAACAAGGTTATCCGTACGTTTATATGTGTTATGCACAAGAAGTATATACTCTTCTATTTACATGTATGGTTTAAATTTTCCATAATTAAAAGGGTTTGTTCTTTTTTTTAAATTATGATCATCACAATAGGACTCTTAAGTATTTTAGAAACTACTGCTCTTCTGAATTATCAATTTAACATTTTGGGAGCCTCTCTCAATTGCATCAACAAAAGTATCAAGTTGCCAGCCCAATCCAAACATAGCAAATTCAGTTTTTTTTTTAATAAGGCTGAAGCCAACTGTACTCATGTCAATATAGAGCTTAGACTATTAGTCAATGAAGAAATCAAATTTTCTGAACATCAAAATGTCTACGTTTACTAGTAACAAATGTTTTATATTTATAATTGCATGATCATCTCAACAGTGAAAATATTTTAAAAAATCAATATACCATTGTTAATCTTCCTTTTTTAAGTCTCCTAAGTATCATGTCCATATTTCTTAAAGCCATACCAATTTCCTAAAATATTTTTTTTAGATTCTCAAGACATTGCATAAATATTTTACTTCTACTATCCCGAATTGTGCTGGTCTATTATTAAAGAAAGATTAAGAATGAGAGTGACCAGATACAAGAAATAGATACAACTAGTTAACTCACTAAGGTAATGAAAATGTTTGTTAAATGCTCATCTGAGCTGGGGATAGAAAAATACTGATACAATTCAAAAAACCTGACACAAATTCCAAGAAAACACTTATGAAACAAATGCAAGGTTTTCTAATTGAAATGAAGTATGTAAAAATTCAGGCATTCTGAGTTCTAATTCTATAACCATCTTATATTACATTTTTAAGTCTTCTGAAATAAAAGTGAAATCTGAAGTGTTTTATGATGTATAAAGAATTTTTATTATCTACTTTAACATGAAGCTACAATACTAAACTGCTTTGTGATGTCTGTGATGAGATGTTACTTTTCCAACAATTTTTTGAAACTCTTAAATTTATATTCCAATAACTCACTGGGAATGAAAAATTACTTTTACAGCCTATACCACATGAAAATTCACAAGGAACTCCAGAGGACTTAAATTAACCTATAATTTAAAGCTTATTTTAAACAGGGTCTCATCCGAAATGACTGTTAAGTGAGATGTTATATGCACTAAAAACTATCCCTGAGAGGCAAACCACTAACATCATCTATTCATTTCTGCTCTGTCTTTGTGAATTTTAACTTAAATCTAGTTTTTAAATAAAGTATGAATAGCTAATGGCAGGCCGAAGTTTTCATGTTCTGAAAAAAGGTAAGGAGCAAATACTAGTTAGTATTATGGCATTTACACAAGTATGTGAAGGGATCAGGATATGCTACACCAAAATATGCTGCTTTGACCTAAGAATAGTTTTGAGCTGAAGGAATGAGTTCCTGAGACCCCTTAGCTACATAAAAGCACAGCCTCCCAAAATAATTTATCAATCCCCTACCCTGGAACATCTTCTTCTGGAAGACCAACAAACAAACAAAAAACCAGCACATCACCCAGACAATGTCACAAATTATCATTTCTCCCATCATTCTCCTATAGGCCCATTTATCGATCTTTCCAAAAAGTCATTTGCTTTTCCATTAAATTTGTTTCCTCTCCTCCCTTTCCCATATGAAGTTAAGTAGAGAGATATCATATTCTAACCATCTCTGAGTTACTCATCTCTGGATACTCCTGCATGTGAGCACATGCTAATAATAAACCTGTTTTCTCTTGTTAATCTGTCTTTAGTCTAATTTACAGAGCCCTAGCCAGAAAACCTAGGAAAAGAAAAGGAAATTTTACTCCCCCACATGTGTAAAGGCAAATTAAAGTTTCAAAGGCTCCACTCTCTTTATTTTCTCTTAAGCACTCTTTGTGCCATCTTATTTCATTCTATTGTCCTTACCCTGAATAATATTATGGGCCAAACTATGTGATCCCCCACGTCTCCAAATTCGTATATTAAAGTTGTAACTTACTTCAGAATGTAACCATATTTGGAGATAAGGCCTTTGAAAAGACGATTAACTTAAAGGACGCTGATGGGTTCTATCTGTACTTATTACATAAGTAAAGAAAATTTGAACACACTGAGAGACACCAGTTTCACAGCACAGAGAAAAGACAGTATGTAGAAGCAGCAAGAGGGTGGCCATCTGTAAGTCAAGGAGGGAGGTCACCCTGCCTACACTGCATTTTGATCTTGGACTTCTTTCCAGTTTCCAGAACTATAATAAAGTGAATTTAAGCCACCCAATTTATGACATTTTGTTGTGGCAACCCTCACAAACTAATTTAACTAGCAATATTACAAATACACTAATTAAAAATGTTTATATATTTCCTTTATACATGTATTAACTGGTACATACAGAGAATTACCACCAAAAAGAGAGGAAGGAAAGTGCAAGTCAACAGTCCTATTAATACCCCAGGGATTCAAGCGTATTAGGAATCTTCTACCAGATTACATAAAGGGTTAAGATTCAAATGCTGACATTATGAAAACCCGAATTTCTCATCTCATCCAATTTACCACCTGTTCATGAATCTATGCCCAAAGTCTGAATCATCAATAATAAAAATTCCCCAGGGAAAAACTGGTTTCTTAAAAAATCTTAATCTAATTCTGTACATTTTTAAGTGTACAAGCCTGATCATTAAAAAAAAAAAAAAATCACTGATTATTTAAAAGTCCAAAATATAGTTCTTCTGATTGAAAAATAATACGCTTCGGCAAAAAGTACAAATAGATGGGATTTATCCTAATTCTTCTAATATTTTACTTCTGAATCTACCAAATTTGTGCCAAATGTTTTCAATGAAAACTTACTCAAATTCATTTCATCAGAATGAGCATCAAACTTACTATCTTTGTCACAGTTTATATTTCAGATTACTTAAGCTTTAAAAATCACAAATCTATCAAAAAACACCCAAAATCAACCAATGGCTAAGGTATTCTAACTAGATGCTGAGCGATAAATTTTAAAACAGAACATGGGCTTCAGAGTCCAACACACCTGGATTCAAATCACCTCAACCCATTATTGGGCTGGATGATTTTGACAAGTTAACAGTCTCAGCTTCTTCTCTTCATTAAAATTGAGATAACTACTACTTACCTTGCAAGATTCAACTTGAAAACTGTTAAGGCTATAAAGACAACTTCCCCTTTAATACCAGACTATCTACATCCAAACCCTTGAATATGGTTAAGTTTTTCAAACATGTAGTCAAATTGCTAACATTCCTTCATTAAGACAAGAACCAGAATATGACTTTTCAAATTCATCCTTAGTTTTCTTTATATTTTATAGTAAAACTGTGGAATACTCCTTTAGTATAAGCTTATTAGTTTAATATATTAACAAATTTCATTTAAAAAGTAGGTCTTCTTCCCTAAGTCAGGCCTAAAGTCATTAAATAAGGCAGAGCAAAGCCAAAGTGTCCAGACTAGGTGTTACAGGGTATCAACACATGGGAATAGCCCAGGACATCAGAATCAAAACAGGGTGAGAAAGAGCATCCATGCAGAAGGACAGCCAGGGATGGGGCACTGAGCCCAAAAGAACAAGGAAGGCATCCATGCTGGGAGAAGGAAGCAGCTATGATAGGGAGTCAAGAGACTAAGCAGAGAAAGATGTCCGCATGGGAGAAGTGACAGCAGCTAAGAAAGATTAGTTTTACACACACACACACACACACACACACACACACACACACACACACGAGAAATGATCAAATATATTTAGAATAATGAAAGCTAGATTTCATATTCTTAAAGAAGGCAGTAACTAATAATGGGAAGGGTGAAAACTAGAGTAAATGCTGTGTGTGGTACTGTCTTATGTCAGTATAATTAGTGATTCACAATCATATATTAACAGTATTTATACTAATGTTCATCTATAACAAAGGCAAATATTTCTATTTACATATATAAATTCCTGACCCCACCCCCAGCTCTATGCACTGGAAGGCCTGAGCTCAGTGACACTCCAATAGCAATGAGCATACTAAACAATCTAGGTCTTGGCTTCTAAAAACAATTTTCCACTAAAAGAAACCAGAGTTTTGAGAAACAGCTGGTTCCAGGGTTGGGAAAAGATGACAAATTAAGCCTGAAATATTCTGTTGTAGCAAAAAACAAGGAAGTGTCCAAATAATGACTGGAGAATATCTAAAGGACACAAACGATCTTGAATGAGTTCCCACTGATCAAATCAGGGAAAATTTGAGCCTTAAAAAAATAAGAGACACGTGAAGGACATCAAAAAAAATCATGAAATAGGGAATTCCAAGAGCCTACCCCTCCACAGAAATGCCAAATACCAAGGCAAAATCTATAAAAACTAACACTGTCAGAACTCTGAAAAAGTCAAGTTTATAGCCATCAAGCAAACAAAAACTTTAAAGCTTTGCGGAATTTTTACTTGCCCATCACCTCTCCCTGGCACAGCTGAAGTCTTTAAGACCCAGGATGGGACCCTGATCTCTAGTTCCAGAGTGAGCAGAGTAGACTTTATTCTCACAGAATTATGTTTGCCTGTGTAAACCTGTCTGTGGCTACCTGAGTAATAATAACAACAGGTACTTACCTTTGATTTTCCTAACATGGAAGGAAATGCTGCTATGCAGAGGACATTCACCCAAACCTTGTAAGGCATGAACAAACCCCTGCCTGAGACAAAAGTTCACAAATGTTTAAACAACAGCACACCCAAGGCCTAGGAGGAAAGGCTAAGAGAGAATTTCTTTGGGAAATTTCTTCATTGTAAAGAACTCCCTTATACTGGGGAACTTAGAAAACCACACAAATGCCCAAGGTTAAGATGCATGCTCAGGGGAAGGAAAAAAAAAAAAAAACTATGAGAACCCTAAGCTTTCACCTCCGGCTGATCTTTTAGGTTCAGCACAAGCAGGACGTGAAGGCTAATAAGATCGTTACAAATGGTGTAGCTAACTAAACATTAAAGAAATGCCCCAAAACACACTCAGTAGGCAACGACTGAGAGAGTTATTTTTTTCCCTTTACTTTATATTTACTACTTTTTGGCTCCAAAAATGCACCTGCAACAAAACACTAGCTAAACAAATAAAGATGGCTCTTGTTCAAAGAACTCTGGAGCAGAAGTTCCATGAACATCGGAAATAAAACTGCTATTGTATTGCACTGAAATTATTTTTTCTGTAACTACTGAACCTCTAAAGTCTTATTAAAGGCTGCAACCTGTCGCAGCTCTGCTGTGAGCAGTAAGTGTTGACCCTTGGCTTGCCCATGTTTGAAAGATTTGCAATCTTTACACAGTATTCTGATGTCGATGGTAAACTTTTGTATTTTGTTCACCATAATTTTTTTGCTTTTATGTCTTTAAAATTTTTCATTAAAATATTTTTCTCGAATAATAACAACAAAAAAATCTAGGTAATCACAAGTTAAGGATCAGAGATTATACAAGACGAAGAATACAGATTTTACAAAAATTATTCAGAAAATTTAGAAAATAATGAACACACAACTACAGCCACAGCAAGCAACCCTGAGATTGGGGGGGCAGGGGGAGTAGAGGGGAGAGGATTTGATTCCTAGTGTCTATAAATTACAATATTCAAAATGTTCAATTTTCTACCAAAAAAAATTATAAAGCATGCCAAGAAACAAGAAAGTATAACCAATTCACAGGGGAAAAAAATAGCAGAAACTGTTCCTGATGAAGCACAGACATCAGTTGTCTTAAATACAAAGAGCTAAAGGAAACCGGGAGAATAATGTCTCAACAAATAGAACGCCAATAAAGAGATAAGAATTACAAAGAGAGAGAGAGAGAGAGAGAGAAAATCTGGAGCCAAAGAGTACAATAACTAAAATGAAAACTTCACTAGACAGCTTCAATAGCAGATTTAAGCCAGTGGAAGAATCAAATAATTTGAGAATAGGTCACTTAAAATTATCAGTCTGAGAAACAGGAAGGAAAAAAAAACCCTCAAAAGAGCTGAAAATATCTACAAGACACCTTCAAGCATACCAACATATACACATAACAGAAGTTCCAGAAGAAAAGAGAAAAAATGCTGTAAGTTATCTAAAGAAATAATTGCTAAACATTAAATTAGATAAAGACATAAATATTGTATCCAAGAAGCTAACCAAACCCCAAGAAAAGTAAACACAAGAAGATTCAAACACAGACTTTATAATCAAACTGTCAAAGCCAAACACAAGAAAAATCTTGAAAGCAGCTATAGAGGCAACTAGTGATGTAAAACATCTAAAACATCAATCGTAAAACACTAAAATGAAGGAAAAATACTATATGATCATCTCAGCTGGTGCAGAATAGGCATCTGACAAAATACAACATTTTTTCATTATATATAAAAAAAAAATTTGACAAACTAGAAGGGAACCTAACCTGATAAAGAGCATCTATGACAAAAAAAACACAGCTAACATAATACTCAATGGTGAAAGACTGAAAGTTTTTGCCCTAAAATTAGAAATAAGACAAAGATACTTGTTTTCACCACTTCTATTCAACATTGTATTGAAAGTTCTAGCCAGAGCAATTAGACAAGAAATAAAAGACATCCAAACTAGAAAGGTGAATAAGTACAATTATACTTATTCACAAAATGGCATGATCTTACACACAGAAAATCCTAAAGAATCCATTAAAAAAACTATTAGAGTTAATAAATTCTGCAACATTAAAGAATAAAAGATCAACACAGAAAACTCAGTTGTATTTCTATACATTAGCAATAACAATCCAAAAGTGAAATTTAAAAAATTCAACTCTATTCACAGTAACATCCAAAACAATAAAATATCTAGAATAAATCTAACCAAGGTGTTATAAAACTGGTTCACTAAATAAAAACTACAAAACACTGAAAGAAATTACTGAAATTTTAAAAGATCAAATAAATATAAAGACATCCCATGTTCAAGGATTGAGAAACTTAATGTTAACACAGCAACATATCCAAAGCGATATAACAGGTTCAGCATACATAATCCCCATTAAAATTCCAACAACCTTTTCTGCAGAAACAGAAAATCCATTCTCAAATTCATTTGGAACTACAAGAGACCCCAAATATCCAAAACAATACTCAAAAAGGAGAATACAGTTACAGGATTCGCATTTCCCTATTTCAAAACTTACTACAAAGCTACAGAGATCAAAACAGTGTTGAGCTGGCATAAGGCCAGACATATAAACCAATGGACTAGAACTGAGAGTCCAGAAATAAAGTCATACATGCATGACCAACTGATTTTTAATGAGAGTGCTAAGATCATTCTATGGGTTAAAGAACTGTCTTTCAAACAAGTGCTGCAACAACTGGGGCCCTATTCATAACATACACAGAAATAAATGTAAAAATGGATCAAAGACCTAACTATAAAAGCTAAAACTAAAAAATCATCAAGAAAAAAAAAAAAGTTAAAGCTTCATACCCTTGGATCTGATAATGCATTTTTAGACATGACACCAAAAGCTTAAGTAACAATAGAAAAGAAACCAAACTTCATGAAAATTTAAAACTTCTGTGCAAAGGATATTACCGAGAAAATGAAAAGACAACTGAAAAAAATGGGAAAAAATATTTCTAAATCATACCTGATAAGGTCTAGTATATCCACAACATATGAAGAATTCTTACAACTCAACAACAAAAAGACAAACAACCCAATTAGAAAATGGCAAAGGACTTGGATAAACATCCCTCATCTAAAAAGAAAAAGAAATTAAATAACAAATGTTGGCAAATATGTGGAAAAACTCATACCCTTGTACATTTTTGGTAGGGAAGGCAAATTGGTTCAAGCACTATGCAGCTTGACAATTTCTCGAAAACTTTAACACATACCATATGACCCAGCAATACCATTACTACACACACAGAGACACACATATACACACATCCTCAAAAGAACTGGAAATAGGTATTCAAATACTCATACTTCAATATTCCTAGCAGATCTATTCACAATAGCCAAGAGGTGGAAACATCCAAACTGTCCAACAAGAGATGAATAAACAAAATGTAATATATACATTCAATGAAAAAAAGATGAAGTACTAACATATGTTTTGAGGATTAACCTCAAAAACATCCTAAGTAGAAGAAGCCAGACACAAAGATTACATATTGTACAATTCCAGTTATATGAAAATTCCAGAATAGGTAAATCCAGAGAGGATAAGCAGATTAATGGTTGCCAGGAAATGTTAGGAGGGAGCAATGGGAAGTGACTACTAAATGAATACACATTTTTCTTCTGGAGTGATGAAAACTGTTCTTGAACTTGAGGTGTTGGTTTCACACTGTGAATGTACCAAATGCCGCTGAATTGTACACTTTAAAATAGTGAATTCATTGAATGACTTTCTTCTCAATAAAAATAAATAGTAAGAGTGCTGCATTATAAGCCTTTGAATAAAATGCCAAGAACTCAGATGTATATAAAATGTATACTCTGAAAATTTTGAGGAAGAGGTTATTTATACAATTTATAAATACCTCCGAAAAAAAATACTTATTGCGGTTTTGCAATAGCCTGGCATATAGCCTAGGAAAAGCTTAATCAATACATCAAAGAAAACGCCATCAATAACAAATTGAAATTATGTACCAAATCATAGTATGCAATAAGCAAAACACAGCACCGTTGCACATCCGTAACATTCTAGTCAAAGATGCATAACCTGAAGCAGCACAGCCTGTCTAAACATTTAAAAAGCCAACTTGAGATGTTATTCTAAAATAACTGGCTAGTAATCTTCAAAAGTCAGGTTGTAAAAGTCAAGGACAATCATTTTTTTAAAAATCATCAGGCTGTGACACGTGTCCATTCTGTATTTTGTAAGTCACATTTTTAACTTTTGATATTTTAACTTTTAATATTTATTTGACAATAATATTTAGTAGGTGTCTTACTAAGTGCTAAGTGCTTTCCAGACCTCCCCCAAAAAAGCAAAAGAGGCTCATCCTCTGTAGATTGTTTCAACAGGTCTTAATCAGGGCCTAGAATTGTGTTTTTAGGTAAGTTCTTGAGAATGATCACCAGGAAAGGATGAAAATACTGTAATAAATATTATTCAAGAGGAAAAAAAAATCCTTGCCTTAGGATGTTTTACAACACTAGTTGCCTTCTAAAGGTAGCGAAACATTCTGCTGCTTTGACTATTTGGTCGTGAAACAGTGTCCAATATTTTGTTATAACTTCATTTAAAATTATAGGTTAGACTTTCTCAAATATAAAATAACATTAACATTAATAAATTTCACAAGAAATCTAGAGTTATTAGGCATTTTCATCCTTTAAAAATTTTCATTTTACTGCTTCCTGTAACCTGGAATTTTGTTAGACCCCTCAGTTTACCTCTTATTAAATTGTTCAGAATCTTTCTATACTTTACTTACATGAAAAAAAAAAAACCTCATAAGAAATAGAACAGGAATGTTATAAGAACTTATTATTTGTTAAATTGTTACATATGAAAATTGCTATGTTCACCCCTCAAAAAGAATTTTTGGGGGGGAGACAAAAAGCATTACTAGAAACAGGATGCTTTTAGTTGCCAAGTTTTTAGACTATTAAAGGTGCAATATATAAAATATAACTGAAGAACTTCAAAAATTATACTGAACTGACTTGTCATATAAAATTCACTACAAAAACACATAAGCCTTACTCTATGATGTAAACAAATTTTTTCATTGAGCTTCTCTTTCCTCATGAAAGCAGGTTAAGTCATCTGGAAATTTTTCTAAGTCAGTTTATGGGATCCTCTTTTTTTAAGGGTTGGTAAAGGTAAATTTTAATTTAGATTATAATGCAAACAATGAGCTAATTAGGATAAAATTTAATCAAATCAACTCATTTACTGAACAGCCAATGTGGACAAAACAAAGTGTTAAACACTGAAGATACAAAACTCAAGCAGCAGTCTTGTCTCTAATACAGGTAATCAGCTAACAGAGCTAACAAATAATTGTAAAACAAGGTGCTGCTGCCTCAAATCCTTCATCAGAAATGTTGAAGTATAAGCAAATTATTTATCTGAAGTATTTACCATGAGAAAAGTGCCAATATTATGAGTTCAAATGAAGTAAACTTACACACTTAAAAAAAAAAAAGATATACTGGAATCAGCTAAAATATGTTCTCTGAAAAGAGAATTACAAGAGATAAGCAATTTAGCCCTAAACTACGCAGCCAGTAATGACAGAACCTGAGCAATATGAACTCAGATCTTTCTGTCTCAAAAACCAACCTCTTCCATTCACTTCCAGTTATCTCTCAAATCTTAGCACAGAAATTACTGAAAGTTATCAAACCCATTCTCTTGCCCCCCCAAATATTTTCAGAAAGTAACCAAAATAACTTCAAGTCCCATTTTATTTTACAAACTTATGAAATTTCTGCAGTATACTACAAAGTATTCATGTATGTTTTAATATAAAAAAATCTTTAAGTTATTTACCATCAAGTAAAATAACTTTGCAGCAAGAGGTGGTTGGTTAACCGAGTTTAAGTCATATGTAAGAGAAAGCACTGTTACACTATATAAAATCCCAGAGATGGCTTAGCTCAACTAGAACATCAACACTGAGTACGGTGAGACTAAAAAGAACTACAATTGGCAATGTATCATATAACGTAGAATTTAATTTTTTTAAATCAAGGTATCAGACACTAAAATCAATTGTCAAGAAACTACTACTATAACATCCCTTAAGATACAAAGGTAACCTCTGTAACTTTTTTCAAACTTATTTAGCACAAGACACAAAATGCTTTATATTTTGTTTTAATTAAGCAGAAAATGAAATTACCCTCTCAAGAACCGATACAGAAAGGAAATGGAATTTATCACTGTTTCTCCCTGTCTGCCAACATACCCTGGCCAGTAACATAATTCTAAAGCTTAGAAAAACAAGACAAAACCTTAACCAGTCACTTTGTGTTAAGAATTTAAAGTATAGAATATTTTTTAACAGTTCTCTAAAAACTACTGGAGGCTTCCTTTCTAAACAGTACTAAACCATTCTGTTACAAATATATCTGAACTAATGAATCTAATCTCTATATTCTCAAGATATCAAGCCAGTAACAAACAGGTAGTAAGGTATCACTTATTACCGCCAGGTATATCTAAATCTAACTAGAGAAAGTATCTGTGGACGGTAACTAGAGGGCTTTTAACAGCACACAAGACTACGAAATCAGAGAACTTAATATGAAGGCAAAGTACTCAAAGAAGTTTTAAAGTTGCAATTACATGTCTGGAAACTGGCTTTCAAAAAATAAACCTGGTAGCTTGTTTTAAAATGAAGGGAGTGGGGGAGATTCAGTAAATCAACTAGAAAGGAAAAGGTATTAAAATCTAGAACTTTGGTTCCCAGCACCATCGATTCATGACAAGTTTTCACAAATTTTGTTACTGAAAATTTTTTAAAAAGACTATGAGTTTCCCATTGAGTTTAATTTCAATTTAAAAGTTTCTCTCATTTTTTTAAAAACAACATAAAAGCCAAACTCAAAATTCTAAAGAATGGAAGTAAAAAGAGTAGGAATAGGGACATAGTAGCAATAAACATGGAGCGAAAAAAGGCAGAGAGAGACAGATGGTGGGGGAGCGGGGACAGAGACAGAGATAGACACCGAAAAACAATCTATAGCTGGATGATAGTAGAGGCCTGGATGTGGAGAGCAAAAGAGAGTATAAAACCAAAGATGAATACATTTCAGTCAGGAAATGAGGGGAACACAAAGAGGGAAGATTTGGAGATATCAAAAACTAGTGTTAACAAGGTGTGTTCACTTAGTGAGAATTTATCAATCCATATACTTAGAATTTATGCACTTTTTGAGTATGTGTTACTATTAATAAAACGTTTAAATGAAACTTTTTTTGAACAGAAAACCAGGAAGAGTTCCCAAGAACTTAGCTTGGTAACTTTGAGTTAACTGCCAATGGCTAATGATATAATCATTTGTGCCTAAGTAATAGGACCTCCATAAAACTCCTAAAAGAATTCAGAGCTTCCTGGTTGATATATGTGTCTAAGAATTGAGGTAATGGTACACCCCGAACTCCACAGGAACAGAAGCTTCTGCAATAGGGCCCTTCCCAGACTTCAACCAATGTAACTCTTCATCTGGCTGTTCCTATTCTTTATAACATCCTTTACAATAGACTGGTAATAGTAAGTAGTGTTTCCCTCAGTTCTGTGAGCCATGACAGCAAATTATTGAACGGGGGATAAGGGGATCATAGGAATTTCCGATTTGCAGCCAAATGGGACAGGAGTGGGGATAACCTAGGAATCCACTATTTGAGACTGGCATCTGAAGTGGAGGGAGGGAGACAGTCCTATGGAACTAAGGCTTTAACCTACAGGGTTCTATGCAAATTTCCCATAATGTCAGAAAATCCTAACTGAATTAAATTAGAAGACACCCATTGGGGTCTAGAAAAAATTGGAAAACTGCTTGGTGTGAGTAATGAACAAATATACAAACAAGCACATAAATAGAACAGCAATCACTTAAAAAAAAAAAAGGTAGAATCTCTAAGAAAAGAACTAACATGGTCACTGGCACCACAAAGACATTTGGTTTTTCAGGGTCCTTCAACAAAACAGCCTTTCAATAAGCACTGCTTACATATGCAAAACTCCCAAACAGCTTTTTATTACCCTATTCTTAAATATGAACTAATAATCTCAAACCTTTGAAGGAAAGTGACAATATACAAGAGACAATCAAAAACAATGAACACAAAGGAAACAATTCAAGAAATAACCAAGCAATAAAATTTCCAGAACCCCAAGAATAAAGAGCAACTTCTAGAGAGAAGAGAGAACACTCTCCCACAATTAAGGAAAGAAATCAATTGCATAAACTTCTTAATCATGTCATACTATAAAACAACGCACAAAATAGCCATCAAAGTCCTGAGGGAAATTATTTTGGATCTTGAATGCTATACATTTTCAGATAGGCAATTCCTAAAACTGAGAGAAAAGAAAAAGACTAGTAACCAACATTTTTTAGTCAGTTAAATATATGGACTGTTCATAACACAGGAAAAGAAATACTCATAACAAGAGAAATAAATACAAACACAAATTAAAATAGCGAAACTATTTACCTACCAGACTGGCAAAAATCTGTTAGAAAAGCTTGTAGTCAGTCTAAGGTTAATTTTGTCCAACTAACTGGAGAAAATCCTTTTGAAGACTTTGCCTATTTTCCCTCTATTCAGAGATCTTTCCACACTGGCTGATGGAAACAGAAACTTTTCTAAAGGCGCAATGTTTATGTTGGGAATTGTTTTGCCTATTCTCTTCTGATAGTTCTATCCCCAGCCTCAGTAGCACCCACATACAAATGCATAAGTCAGTCCTAAGTCGAAGCCTTGAGTAGGCTCTTCTGAGTTCTCCCTTTGTTCTCTATTATTTGACCACACAAATTCTACCTATTTTGACCTCAAATTTTCAGCTGTCTCTTAAACTTTAAGAATGACTAGTAGGCTTTGTTTAAATTCACCATCCCTGATCTATGGCCTATTCATTTTCTTCAAGCAATGAGCTAGGACATTTATAGGATTCACCACCACCTCTGTTATCCAACGTCTAAAAGCCTGTTTCACGTATTTTGTCTGGCTTTTTGGATTCCTAAGATGAGTAAAAACCTGGTTATCTGGTTTCCTATTATTCCACCATAACCAGAAATAGAAGTCAATTCAATTTTAACATTACAGTACTTTCACTAAATTGAATGTTTTGTTTATACATATTTTCTCTCATAGACTTTTTCTTTAAAGGATCCAATTAATTCCAAGTAACTGTCCCTCAAAACAAAGTCCCACAACAAAATCTAGCACTCAGCAAAATGAAATTCATAATTTTCAGCATCCAA
This sequence comes from Pteropus medius, assembly GCF_902729225.1. Lineage (NCBI taxonomy): Eukaryota > Metazoa > Chordata > Mammalia > Chiroptera > Pteropodidae > Pteropus > Pteropus medius. The sequence goes on along the minus strand of NW_024344370.1, from coordinate 4,945,117 downwards.
TAACAAGAAAAACCAGTTTAGAGAAAAATATCCAGAAATGACAGACGTGATGGAATTAGCAGACAAGTACACTAAAGTGGCTATTCTAACTATGTTTAAGGAAAAACATGAACATAAGAAATAGAAGATATAAAACACCCAAACAGAATTTCCAGAGAAAAAAATGTAATCTCTGAAATTAAACATACTCTCAATAGGATTAACAGTGGATTAGATCATACAGAAAAAAATCATCAGTGAGTGAACTGACAGGATAGCATTCAAATTAAAAAGCATTAAAGGAGACAAAGACAGACACTTTACAACTGAAATATACGATTAACAACTGAGATAATTTCAAATATTTATGCACCCAATGACAGTGATACACTTTTCATAAATCAGAAAATACAGGTGAAAAAAAGAAAATACTAATAGACTTGAATACACCTTTCTCGGTCCAACACAAATCTAGCGGAAAAAAATAGTTAATACAGAAGACTTCAATCATACTCAAGTATTAACAAATGTTATATATTAAATGCTAAAACCTCAAATACAGAAAAGTGTATCTTCTTTTGAAGGACCATCTTAGGATACAAGGAAAACTTTAATAATCTCTAAACATAAGTATATATTTGACCATTCAACTGAACTAAAAACTGATATCAAAAACCAAAAACTTCTATATGTAATTTATGAACAAAATAAGCTAAAAAAAAGAATTCATAAAACCAATAATTAACAAATTAGAAGAAAACATATAAATAAATCCCCAAACTGCTCTCTGTGGGGGTGTGAGAGAAATAAAGAAGCCACTAATACAAATATAGAAAATCACTAATGACAAAGAATATCTAAAATCATGAGCTACTTTTAACTGTATGTAAATGAAACTGAAAACACAGAAATGGATAACTTTTAGAAAAACATTAAAAATGTCCCCGGTATGACTGGCAAGAAATATTCGAAGTTAGGAAAAATCATGCAAAGCTTTCAATTAAAATGGAAGATGAGATAAAGAGCTTCCCAGACGGGGAAAAATTTAAGGAATTCATCATCAACAAGCCAGTAATACAAGAAATATTAAATGGACTTCTGTAAAAAAAAAAAAAAGAAAAAAAGGTGGAAGAAAAAAACAAACAAAACAGCAGTAACTATGTACCTATCAATAATCACTTTAAATGTAAATGGATTAAATGCTCCAATCAAAAGACACAGAGTAGCTGAATGGATAACAAAACAAGACCCTTGCATATGCTGTCTACAAGAGACCCACTTCAGATCAACTGACACTTAGACTGAAAGAGAAGGAAAAAGACATTTCACTCGAAATGAAAAAAAAGCCAGGGTAGCAATACTTACATCACACAAAATAGGATTTAACACAAAAGCTATATAAGAGACAAAGAAAGGTATCAATAAGAGACAAAGAAAGGGATCAATATATCAAGAGGACATAACCCTAGTAAAGACAGACATACTCAACATAAAAGCACCAACATACATAAAGCAATTACTGATTGACATAAAAGGAGAGATCAATAGTAATACACTCATAGTAGGAGACCTTAACACTCCATTGACACCAATGGACAGAGCTTCCATACAAAACCAACAAGGAAACGATGGGCCTATAAGAAACACTAGACCAGATGGATTTAATAGACATTTTCAGAGCATTTCACTCAAAGCGGCTAAATATACATTCTTCTCAAGAGCACATGGAACATTTTCTAGGACAGACTACATGTCAGGACATAAAACAAGTATCAAGAAATTTAAGAAGACTGAAATCTATCATCCGTCTTCTCCGATCACAATGGTATGAAACTAGAAATGAATTACAAGAAAAAAACTAGAAAATACACAAGCACATGGAGGCTAAACAACATGCCACTAAACAATGGATGGGTTAACAATGATATCAAGGAAGAAATCAAAGATACCTAGAGACAAATGAAAGTGAAAATATGACTAGAAATCTATGGGACAGAGCAAAAGCAGTCCTAAAAGGGAAATTCATAGCAATACAGGCCTACCACCGCAAGAGACAAGAAAAAGCTCAAATAAACAATCTAAACTTACACTTAAAAAAACTAGAAAATGAACAGCAAACAATTTCCAAAGTGAGAAGGAAGGAAATAATAAAGATCAGAGCAGAAATAAATGAAATAGTCTAGAAAAACAATACAAAAGATTAACAAAACGAAGAGCGGGGTTCTTTGAAAGGATAAACAAAATTGATAAATCATTAACCAAACTCATCAAGGAAAAAAGAGAAGCCTCAAAGTCAGAAATCAGAAAGAGGAAAAATAACTACAGACTCCATAGAAATACAAAGGATCATAAGAAAACACTGAGTAATTACACACCAGCAAATCTGAAAGAAAAGGATGCATTCCAGATATATACAATCTCCCAAGACTGAATCAAGAGGAAACAGAAAATCTGAACTGACCGATTACCACCAATGAAATCGAATCGGTAATCGATGCCCCCTCACCCCCTAAAAAAACCCATTCCTGTACCACACAGCTTCATAGGCGATTTTTACCAAACATTCCAAGAATTAACAGCTATTCTTCTCAAACCATTCCAAAAAATAAAAGAAGGATGGCTCCTTCACTCACTATTATAAGGTAATCATTACCTTTGAAGTAAAAATTCTCAACAAAATATTAGCAAACTGAATTCAGCAATATATTAAAAATATCATACACTATGATCAAGTTGGATTTATTCCCGAGATGCAAGGCTGGTACAATAGCTGAATATCAATTGTGATACACATTAACAAATTGAAAAATAAAAATCGTATGATCGTATCAATAGATGCAGAAAAAGCATTTGACAAAATCTAGCGTCTATTTATGATAAAAACTCTCAGCAAACTGGGAACATAGGGAACACACCTCAACAAAATAAAGGCCATATGACAAACCTACCGCTAACATCATACTAAATGAGGAAGGCTAAAAGCATTTTCCTTAAGATCAGGAACAAGACAAGGATAGCCACTTTCACCACTCCTGTTCAACACTGTATTGGAAGTCCTAGCCACAGCAATCAGACAAGAAAGAGAAATAAAAGGTATCCAAATTGGAAAAGAAGTAAAACTTTCATTACTTGCAGAACCCTAAAGATTCCACCAAAAAAACTGTTGGAATTGATCAATGAATTCAGTAAAGCAGCGGGATACAAAATATTCAGAAGTCAGTTGCATTTTTATACACCAATGATGAACTATCAGAGAAATTAGGAAAACAATCTCATTTACAATTGCATCAAAAGCAATAAAATACCTGGGAATCAAATTAAACAAGGAAGCAAAAGAACTGTTTTCAGAAAAATTATAAGTTATGGAAAAAAGAAACTGAAGAAGATACAAATAAATGGAAGCATATACTGTGCTCATTGGTAGGAAGAATCAACATCATTAAAATGGCCATACTACCCAAAGCAACCTATAAAATCAATGCAATTCCTATCAAAATACCAGTAGCATTTTTCAGAGAACTAGAACAAATAATCCTAAAATTTATATGGAACCATAAAAGACTCCAAATAGCCTTGAGAAAGAACAAAGTTTGAGGTGTCACACTACCTGATATCAATCTACACTACAAGGTTACAGTAATCAAAACTGGTATTGTCATAAAATCAAATACATTGATCAATGTAACAGAATAAAGTCCAGGAGTAAATCTATGCCTACACATTCATTTAATATATGACAGAGGAAGCAAGAATATACAATGGGGTAAAGACAGTCTCTTCAATAAATGGTGTTGGGAAAATTGGACAGATACATGCAAAAATAAACACATTAAACTGGACAACCTTCCTACACTGTATACAAGAATAGACTCAAAATGAATTAAAGATTTATAAGACCTGAAACCATAATACATCTAGAAGAAAACATAGGCAATAAACTCTGATATTGCTAACAGTAATTTCTTTTCAGACATATCTCCTCGGGCAAGGGAAACAAAAGAAAAAATAAACAAATAGGACTACATCAAACTAAAAAGTTTTTGCACAGCAAAGGAATCAACAAAAGAAAAAGACAATGGACTGAATGGGAGAAGATATTTGCTTATGATACATCTGATAAGAGATTAATATACAAAATATATAAAGAACTCATATAACTCAACAACAACAACTAAACAATCCAATTTAAAAATGGGCAGGAGACCCAAATAGCTATTTCTCCAAAGAAGAAATACAGATGGCCAATAGACATATGAAAAGATGCTCAAGATCACTAATCATCAGAGAAATGCAAATTAAAGCCACAATGAGATATCACTTCACACCTGTCAGAATGGCTATCATCAATAAATCAAAAGACAGCAAGTGTTGGTGAAGATGCAAAGGGAGAAAAGGGAACTCTCATACACTGTTGGTGGGATTGCAAATTGGTACAGCCACTATGGAAAACAGTTTGGAGGTTCCTCAAAAAGTTAATAATGGGTATACCTTTTGACTCAGCAATTGCACCACTGGGTATTTATCCAAAGAAAACTATGCATCCCTATGTTCATGGCAGCAATATTTATAAATCCCAAGATATGGAAGCAACCTAAATGCCCATCAAAAGACAACTGGATAAAGTCATGGTTCAGATATACAATGAAATACTACTCAGCCATTAAAAAAATGAAATCCTACCATTCACAATGACATGGACGGACCTAGAGGTATTATGCTGAGTGAAATAAGTCAGACAGAGAAAGAAATACCATATGATTTCACTTATATGCAGAATCTAAGGAACAAAAAGAACTAATCAAAACAAACTCACATAGAGGACATTCTGGTGATGGCCAGAGGGAAGGGAGGTTGGGAGGGCTAGAAGAATGGGGTCAAGAGTTAAAGAAGTACAAATTAGTAGTTAATAGATGGTTACGGGAATGGGGAGCACAGCATAGGAAACGCAGTCCGCAGTAATATAATGGCTAGGTGTCGAGCCAGAGGAGAGAAAGAGCAATTGGGGATCGTTTCATAAACTTTATAAATGTCTAACCAAAGTACTATATATCTGAAACTAAAAGTAAAATACAAAAAAAAAAAAAAGTCCCAAGTATAGAGAAAATCTAAACATAAGAGTTCCATTACAAAAAAGGAACAGTTCAAACTGTCCTTGAGAAATGAGGTTCCAGGCACTAGAGACAGGAAATACATATATAAGATAGGAAGAAATAAAAAACCCTGGAGTCCTGAACTTGAATTGGAAGTATCAGTATTAATTTATTTGGTACTGTAGGGTAAATATACATTAAGACTAGCTTAGAACTTAAATCCTACTTTAAATGTCAAGCATTCAAAACTTAATTCAATGTGATAAAGCAACTATCATTCTTTTAAAAATCTTCCATTGATGGATAAATGGGTAAAGAAACTGTATTGTGTGTTCACATTCACATAGTGCAATATTACTGTCATACAAAAATGAGGAAATCCTGCCATTTGCAACATGAATGGACTTTGAGGGTATTATGCTAGGTGAAAAAAGAGAAAGACAAATACAATATGATCTCACTTATATGTGGAATCATTAAAAAAAAAAACTTATTAAAAAAGAGATCAAAGGTACAAACTTCCGGTTACAAGACAAATACTAAAGGTGTAAACACAACACGTTAACACTGCTGTATGATACAGTTATATGTGAAAGTTAATAAAGTAAATCCTAAGAGTTCTTGTCACAAGAAAAAACTGTTTTACTTTCTTTTATTTTACTTATATGGGATGATAAATGCTAACTAAACTTACTGTAGTAATCGTTTCACAATATATGTAAGTCAAACCATTATGCTGTAAACCTTAAAGCTTATAGTGATGTCAACTCATCTCAAAAAACTGGGGAGAAAAAGATTAAAAGCATACCAATAATTTTTAAAGATCAAAGGTATATAAAAACAATTTAAAAAAAGATTAAAGGCATAAAAAAAATTTTAACCAATTTTGCCACTAGTTACTTATCAAAAGATTCGGCATTATATATATCCTATTCCATTAAATGCAAGTAAGCTTCCAACAAAAAAACATTTCAGATGTATTTATTTTCCAAATAACATAATTATCAATAAACATTTATAAAGTGGCTACTCCAAACCAGCATTTTAAACAATATTCTCCACAAGAATACATATTGTTATGGAACGAAGAAACAAAGAGGAATTAAGGGAAGGAGGGAAGATGGGAGATTAACTCATTTTTCCTGGTACCAGTAGTGGCAATTACAGATTAAAAAAAAAAAAAAAGGTGCAATAATGGTAATGATTATCCTCAAATTATCAAAATGTGAAATTCGCCAGAATAAATTAGTGTAAATCTGATATGAAATTAATAATTGGTGACTTTGTGCTGAAACTCCACATGATTAGACTTATTAGCAAAGAATAGAAATTTTGACTTTGAGGGCTGAAAGAGCTAGAGATGCAAAATTATTGACAAAAGTAAACATACAGAAAGGAGAGAGAATTCTTATTTGTGCAAATATCATGTTAACACTTTACATCTCAATTAATGCTAATTAAGAAAAAAGGTATTTAAATCTCCATTTTACAAATTTAAAACACTTTAAAGAGATTGTGCAGAAGGTGTCACAGCTAGTTCCTAATGAGTTTCAAGTAATACAAATTATGTCTTACTCCAGTCTTTTCATCTAAATTACGGCACAGTGCATTTTTAAAAAATATAACTTTCCTAACTATTTACAACAAAATAACAGGCTTGATAATTTGCCTGTCAAAAGCAAATCCACTTTCTAGAACCAGGAAATTGTAAATTAAACATTCAGAATACAATGTCCTTCCCTCAGCAGGAACAGTTTAACCCATTTCTCATTTAGAAAAATAAACTGTAGCTTGCTGCCAGCGTTAATTTAATTTTACATAAATACACTCTGAAGCTAAAGCAAATCTGATTGGTTTTCAATGTGAAAATAGAATATAAAAACTGTTCTTGGAGTTATTTCTAAACAACTTGTCTCTAATCCTAATGTAACAGAAATGTATACATAAATCAGATTCATCAAATGAATCTTCTGCTAACAACTGTTTAGAATGAAGTTTAGAATATCATGCGCAGGAATGCTGCGTTTTCTAGAATTTGACATTTTCAGTGATCGAGAATTACTACATTTTGTAAATGGAAATACCACTACTAAAAACAGAATGTCATCTGTTTCCAAAACTATCGCTATACTAGAGCAATGAGAAAATAATAATAAAAGCGAGATATTTTGTGGCAATCTTTGGGGGTAAGATTAGGATTGCAACCCGTGAATTATCTTGGGGTGAACACTCCTGGCCGCAAGCACTCCTGGCGAGTATTCTCAGAGCAAAGGAGAAATGGGTTAAGTGTCCTACAGAATTTAGATTTTTAGAGAAATTACTCAAAAAAGTTTGTCGTATTTTTTTTGGGGGGGGCAGGGTAACTTAAAATAAAGAAATGCTCTCGGCCCTTTCAGGGAAAAAATACAGTGTCTTAATTTCCAGATTAAATGGCTTTTTAACACCCTTTATTTAATATAATTCCATTTTAAAAGCTACAATGATTAAGACATCATAGCATTAATACATGAATAAAGGAAATATCAGTGGAAGAGAACAGAAAGTCCGTAGGCCCAATCATATACAGAAATTTAGTAAGTGAGAAAAGTTGGGACAACTCTCCTAAATCAAAGCTTACTCAAAATAATCATCAAACGGATCAAAGATTTAGAGGAGAAAAACACAAAGTCACTAGAGAAGAAATGGGAAAATGTTTTAAGATCTCAGAAGGGGAAAGGAGGGTCCTTCTAAAGCATGACACGCGGGCGGAGGTAGAGGGGGAAAATTTTTTAAATCATTTCTTTAAATAAACAAAATTAAGTAAAACATCTTTATAAGCTAAAAAAAATACAGTATGACGCAATGAAAATAATAAAAATACATTTACATATTCAAGTATACACATAAATACAAATAGGGTTCTATGTGAAAAATTCACAATTCATAACCAAGGTCAAAGGAAACAACATACTGGAGGGAAGGGAATACTATTCACACATAGCACTTATAAAGAACTGACTTTCTTTCATACATAAAATGCTCCTACAAATCAGCAGAAAAAAAGAACTCGACAGAAAAATGGGGAAAGAACATAAACAGAGTTCACAGAAAAGGATCTTGCACATGAAAATATTTTATTCTCATTCAAAAGAACAAGGCAAAATGTCTAAGAAAAAAGTCTTATATCCCATTAGTGCTGGAAATTTAAGTTCATATAGCTATTTGAAGAGCAATTTGGCACGGCACTCAAAATTACACTTGGAAATTCCGCTTATAGGAATATATACAAGGATATTCACTAGCATTGTTCCTAATAGTTTAAAAAAAAATTAATGTATATCAATAGAGGTTTGGTTAAATAGACAATAATTCCACCAATAAAAAGAATGGAGTAGCTTTACATGTATTAGTATGGAATAACTTTCCAAGACGTTTCCTTAAGTAAAAAAGGCTACAGAGCAAAGTGGACCTCATGCTACTACTACTATTATGAAGAAAAAAAATATATAACCTGTTTATGTATACCTAAGGTCACGAAAAATACTAAGGAAAAAAACAGTGGTTTCTTCATACAAGATCCATTGCTGGGCAATAGGAGTGAGTGGGTGACTTTTCTCTAAAAACCTTTGTATTTTTTATAATTTGCACCTAGTGGATGTATTAAAAATAATTTTAAATATTCTTTAGTCTAACTCAACTTCACCATTTCCTGAATCCTCAAACTCTTAATATAACCCATCTTTTTCTGAAGCCAAGTTAGGTTGAAGAGCAGCAAACAAGTTTTAACGAATGCATTATGAAATGAGCCTAACCCTAGTCAGTTCATGAAGAGTACTAACAAAGACAGGACCCTTGATATGAAATAGAAGATTTGAAAATTCAAGTACTTTAAAGATATAAGGCTATGAAGACAATAAATAAATATACTACTGAGTACACACAGAACAACTTGCTAGGCAATTTGCTTTGGGCTTTACAACTATTACCTCATTTAGTCCTCACTACATCCTCAGGAGGTTGATATTATCTTTCCTTAAAAACAAGAAAAACAGGTTTTTATAAAGATATGAAGCACATATTGAAGTTCCCAAGGTCACAGTACTAATGAGTGGCAGCTAAAATTCTTAACCACAGTACACACATATACATACTGTAAATAACCCAGGATCCTTTAGAGATCTTACCTGACACAGAATATTAGATTTAATCATAGGTATTGAAGTAATTTTCTTAGTTCTGAGTAAGTCTTACCTGTCAGGCACTGTCTTGAGCTATATCAAACTATACAAAATACATATCTCCATCTTCTAGACAGGTAAAAGACAAGTAGTTTGAGCTACCACTACAGTCACAACTGGTTTTTCCACTAACTTGGCTTTCCCAAATATACTCTTATCCTCTTATCAAATTCAGTCCATGGAAAGTCCTAATTTAAAGAACTAAGGTGAAACATTTTCACTTACTTTTCTCCATTTCCTATAAAAGGAACTCACTTTAATGAGAGACCATAGAGTAATTTATGTGAAAAATATGAAACTACCAGTTGAGTTATAGGAAAAAACTAGGGCAATTAAGTTTGCATTGGAAAAGTCCTTATAACCTCTCATCAGGTGAATCTATTCTTCAAGTAGTTTAACGTCACTAGTGTTCCATGAAATACTACTTTCATCACTCACCTGATGTTACGTGCTGTACAGCCTCAAGTTTAGCATTCTTCTAGAAATTTCATAAATGTGCCCCCTTGCAAGGGATTTGTAACATGCACTTACAAAGAACCAGAACAAGATGATCACACTAAGGAAATCTGTAATACCTAAAATAAAGCTCTATAGGCATAAATCTGCATTTGTATCTTTGAGAAAACATAAAACAATTATGCTTTTCCTCAAAGACATTAGTTAATATAAATGAACTGTCATGGCCTTCCTGATTTCTCAAAATGAGCCTAAAATTCTATTCACCCATATATTTAAAACCTAAAGTGTGTTTTAATTTTTTAAACCGGAGAGAACAATTTCACTAGGTTTCAATCTCTCCAAGTTCAAAACTGGAGAAAAATTGTGAAGGTAAGGATCATAATAAGTCTTTATCAGACAGTCCCTTCAGAAAGCTAAGAACAAAAACAAAGCCAGTCTTGAATCTAACAGACTAGAAGCTCATGTAACAAATTTAAGTCTAGGCAGATAAAACAACAAATCAACTTGGCTATAACTAATCCCCTAACAATTTCACCTAGTCCCCAGTTACACAGCAATTCTATAATAAAAATACCAACTGCATATACTCAATTGGGGAGGGGGGAGTTCAGCTATCTCACATGTTAATAATTATTTTATTCTACAAATAACTGCACTGAGAATTTAACAATATGAGACAAGGTCCCTGCCCTCAGGAAAGTTTGAGACTAAAAAGATAATTAGAGACTATGCTTTGAAAGAAATAAATAGAATAGAGTAATCAGAGAAATTCAAGGGTTATGTAAGGGAGTTGCCCACTTTACATAGAATGGTTAGAGAAAGTCACTTAGAATGTAACATCTGAGCTAAAATGTAAGCTAACAAGGGAAAAATAGAAGGAGGAACAAACATTAAAGGCCCTATGAAAGGAAGAAAAATGCCTGTTGTGTTTAGAGAAAGGCAAATGCCTAGGAACACAGCAAGGTTTCAGAGAAACGGAGGTAACAAATGATGCAGATGCTTATAGGCTAGAGTCTCTACATGATAAGGACAACAAGGTAACTTTCTGGGGTGATGAAAATGTTCTATATTCTCACTGTGGTGGGGTTATACAATTGATTTGTCAAAAATCTTCAAACTGTACACTAAAAAGTATTTATTGTATGCATACCTCAATAAACCTAATTTAAAAAAGGAGTTAATACCCCATGTAAAAATTAGCAGGCAGGTATTGATTTATAAAGACAAACTACTAAAATGTTTGTTTCTATTATAAAACTAGAGGAATAACAGTGTTTCCCATATACAGGCAAACCTTGGAGGTAATGAGGGTTCAGTTCTAGACCACTGCAATAAAGTGAGTATCGCAATAAAAGTCATAATCTTTTTGCCTCCAAAAAAAAAGGGCAACATCTATAGTGCAATAAAACAAGGTATGTTTATATTACTTTGACCCTATGTATTTTCTCTAGTCTGAGGATTAATAAATTTATCCTAAAGCTTTCCTCTATATTAAGGATTGACTCACGTCATCTAAATTGGTTTAGTTTTACTCTCAATTTATGGTAGGGAGAAACTAATGATTTCTTTTGATCATTCCTAGGAATATCATTATCACTACACCAAAGGATAGCTTTAATGCTGGCTAATTGCCCAATCAACTACACTGACAGAAAATATTAGAAAAATAAAGGAAAAGTGCTCTAATTAACACTCTTCTTCTTTAAAAGACAGACATTTAAAAATAATAGATCATTTGTTTCTTTTAAGGGGGAGTGAATGACTTGTAGAGGGTATTTTAGAAATTTGTGTGTGGGTGGTTATCTTCCAGAATGATCACCCCTGTGCTATTATATATTGAAATACATTACAAATGTCTTTCACCTTTTTTATTACAATTGTATATTATTGTGATTGTGCATGGCATGATATTTTATTTCAGGATAGTAAAGGAGATTTTAAAAAGTACTTGTTATAAAAGGTACATGAATCTGACTAGATTCTATACCACTGCTCTAGAGCTGTGCTGTCAATTATGGAAGCTACTAACCATGTTGTTTAAATTTAAACCAAAATTAAATTCCTCAGCTGTACTAGCTGCATTTCAATGCTCAATAACAATTTATGGCTAGTGATTACCATTTACACACAGAACACTCTCACCATTTCACAAAATTCTATTGGATAGCACTGCTCTAATACTTAGAACATTAAGGAAGTTAACTCTAACAGAAGTACAGTGATAACAAAATTCAAATTCCAGCTCTGCCACTTACTGAGGACCTTGGGTAAATTATTTAATCTCAGACTGAGTAAGTTTCTTAAACCTGTTAAATGGAAACAGCATTTATTTCACACGATAATTAGAAAAAGCACTTTCTAAACTGAATACTATATAAACATTAGGTATGAAGTGATCCAGAAGGAAAATATCCCTAAATGACATCAAACTATGTGAAGGGTATATTATAAGCAAGTCACAACTATATTACAGTAAGGAAAATAAAACTTAGTTGCTAAGGATAAAATAAATTATTTTCTAAGTTCCTGAAAAGAATAGTACTTTACTTTCCTCCTATTATCACCTTAGAAACTAACAATGAGCCCTAATGGTTGGGAGTCTAGGCTCTGGACACAATACATGGGTTCAGAAATATACTTACTGGTTGTGTAACCTTGGCAAGCGACTTAAAAACTCTTGCCTTCATTTTCTCATCTGTAACAGGAAGACAAGAGCACCTTCCTATGCACAATGTGTATTAAGATTAGTTAATATATTTAAAAGGCTTAGAACACTGCCTGGTACATGGTAAGCATTAATAAATATTGGTTATTAAAATCTACTCATTATAAATGTCACTATCCAGAAAATATAAAGAACTACAACTCAACAATGAAAATCTGATTAAAAAATGAGCAAAGGACTTGAATAAACATTTCTCCAAAGAAGATACACAAATGGCCAATAAGCACATGAAATGACATCACTAATCATTTGGGACATGCAACTGAAATCACGAGATACCATTTCACACCCATTAGGATGGCTATTATCAAAAACACGGGAAATAAATGTTAGAAAAGATGTGAAGAAATTGGACCCCTTGATAGAAATAAAAACTGGTGGAGCCGCTATGGAAAACAATATGGTGTTTCCTCAAAGAATTAAATAGAATTATATGATCCAGCAATTCCACTCCTGGGTATATACCCAAAAGAATTAAAAGCAAGGATGCAAACAGATATATGTACGCCCATGTTCACAGCAGCACTATTCACAATAGCCAAAAGGTGGAAGCAATCCAAGTGTCCATCAACAGATGAATGGATAAACAAAATACAGTATACACATACAATGGATTATATTTCCTTAAAATAAAGGAAGAAAATTGTGATTCTGACACATGCTACAACATGCATGAATCTCGAGGACATTATGCTAAGTGAAATAAGCTAGTCACAAAAATACAAATAATGCATCACTCCCACTCATATGAGGTACCTAGAGTAGTCAGATTCATAGAAAGGTGACTGCCAGGGGCTGAGAAGGGAGAAAAATGAGGAGTTAATGTTAACTGGGTACACAGAGTTTCAGTTTGGGAAGATGAAAAAAGTTCTGGAGATGGATGGTGGTGATGACTGCAAAACGATCTGAAAGTACTCAATGTCAATAACCTGTACACTCAAAAGTGGCTAAAACAATTAAATTTTATGTTTATTTTACCACAATAAAAAAAAGTTCCCTCATACACTGCTGGATTAGTTTGTGTATGGGAGTAGGAAGGAGTCCTTCCCGCCACATTGGCTAGAAAAACAAAAGGATTTAAATCTTCTAAATTAATTTAAATTTAGAACACACTTTTTTTCCTAAACTTACAATAGTCCAACTTCCTATTTGTAGGGTTAAAACTTTGGCTAGTTACACTGACATCTACTGATTTAGAATTACCTCCTTCCTCCTGGATTTAATATGTCCACGAATTCTTTTGACAAAAGGTGGAGCCTAACTCAACTCCACTCCCCTTGATTGCGGGCTAGATTAATAACTTGCTTCTAGAGAAAAGAATGTGAAAGATTTGACTTCTGAGAATAGGTCATAAAAGTCACTGCACTTCTAACTTTTTTTTCCAGATCACTTGCTCTAGGAGCTGCAAGTGTAACTCAAACTGCCATATTATAAAGAAATGCAAGCAGTTCAATAGAGAAATCCACATATGGTTAAGGAACTGAGTCCTCCAGAAAATAGCCAGCATCAACCTTCCAGCCCAATAAGTATACCATCTTAGAAGACCCTCTTAGTTCCAGTCAAACCTTCAAATGACTGCAGTCCTGGTCAACGTCTTGAGATTTTATTATGAAAGCCCTGGAGGAAACCAGAATCACTCTAAACTGCTCCCATATTTTTGGCCCACAGAAACAATGTGAGATAATAAATATATTTTTTAAACTCACTCACTAGAAGAATACATATTATGTTCACTGAAAAGCAAACTAATTTCTTTTACTGGTATGCATATTTAAAGATAAAACAATTCCTAACAATTTTGCATTTTAAGAATTTTTAAAAACCTATTTGTAAGTTCCAAATTTCAAAGGAAACACAATCTATTTAACTAGGATTTTAAATCTCTTATTCTTGTTAAAAATAAATATATGTATGGGAAACTTAAATATGGTTTTAAAAAATACAATCTGAAAACTGAATTAAAGGGCAGAAAATGAAACACCAAAAACATTACACTCACCAAGCTGTAAACAGAAAGATGACTCAAGAACAAGAAACTGAGCAATGCAGAAACTAGCAATTACCTGAAGGGATATGGAGCAAAAGCCTGTAACTGCTGGGTGGGGCAGCTGACAAAAAAAAAGCAAGCAGGTAAAACCGAAAGGAAAAAAATGTATATTTTGTTTCTCACGAGGGTACTACTGAAAGTAATAGACCTGCTCCCCAGGAAAATAAAAACACCTTTAAGACTATCGATTTCAGAGAATTCTCAAACTGTCTCCCACACTCACCCATGCAGCCAAAAAGAATTCATGTTACAAATCCCACACAAAACGTTAAGGGGCGGTGTGGAAGAGATGGAATACTACTCTTTGTAACCTACTCTACATAGATATGCCAAAGACAGAACCCTAAGGGCTGCTAAAAGTAACAAAAGCAAGAGTTATACTTTAGACAGATTCTCTGGCCACAGGAGACACTATGAAAGAGAATGAAGCTAAAAGCAAAAAGGTGAGTTAATGTTACTTACTTAGTCAAGGACCAAGCTAGAATAAATTAAACTGTATATGGTGAAGCCAGGAGTATACGGTTTTGCAGGTAATGCCATTAATGCAAACAAGGGATAGAAATAACTTCAGCGATTGTGATCAATACTGGCCTGACACATGAAATGTATTAAGTTAAATCTTATAACATTAGAATAAAACTTTACATCTACATTACACTTCACAATTAACAAAAAATCTTCAAATATATTATTTCCATCAGTTTAATGAAGAACTAAGGCCAAAAGACCTTAGGTGAATATACAAGGTCACACAGGCCCTTTTCTAGAAATTCAAAATCCTAATCCAAAAATCCAATTCCTGGCCATTACCATTTTCTACATTATTACCCTCACCTGGATCTAAACTGTTACCTAACATTTTTAAGTGAAATTAAACAATAGGTGGTTGGATCAAAGACAATCTGGCCTGGGTTTAGGTTTTATCCTTTTGTGCTAATTTTACTTTCAGACTAGAGGTTCTCATCCTTATTACCCTCTCCTGCAACTCTCTAAATTTTATTTTGTTTGCTCACTCCTATTCTTCTCCTATTTATTTCCCATAACTGTTATTTTCCTATTCCTCTTTTCCTCAATTCTAAAGTGTCAACAGCTTTAAACACAAAAATCCATGTAATCTGTTTAAAAGAAAAGGTAACATGCATTTATACCTTTGCGAAGAGGTGCTGAATGAATGAGATCCGAACATAACCTGACATCACATTTTAATTTTTAGCTAACGAAAGTTATCACTCAAATAGCTACTAACAGCAAAACCAATAATAGTTTCTCTTGTCCTTTAACTTGTCTCCAAGCTCCAGTAGTAATACTAACCAGAGAAGCAGTATATGAAAGGAAAAAAATATCAAAGACATTGCTCAAATAAAATGAGTTAACAAAGTAAAATCCACTAAGCAGTGTATGCCATAATGATTAAGAAGAGTATGGGGCTTGGAGATTTGGTCCAGACTTAAACCTAACCTGAATCTTAACCAAGTTAACTTTCTCCCAGTCTCAATCTCCCTAAATTTTAATTTTCTCAGCAATACTGCTGTTAACTATAATAGTACATCCCTCAGAGAATTATTATAAGAATTAAGTTATACCATGTAAAGTACACAACAAAATATATGACACAATCATCACCGATAAATGTTAGTCACTTTGTTATTTTTAGACCTATAGTTTAAGGTACAAGAGAAAAAAAGAAAAAATGGGAGAAGAGTTGATAGAGAGAAAAAGAGGTACTTATGTGGGGAAAGCAGCAGCAGCTCAGTAACTGTTCCAATTACTACTGCTACTATATATTTCATGCCAAGAAAATAAAATAATTTATCAAAACGTTCAAGTAAGTAAATCTGTCTTTGAACAATTACTGTAAGCAAAGTTCACAAATATTCAAGAATTAAAGTTAATTGTTAAAAACCCTAGTCTCTGAAGCAATCTTTATCTTGATACTAGACTGCTTGGGGTAACATCACCAATAGGAGCAATTTAAAGAAAAATAATCACAAATAATAAATGTTATGCAGTGCTTTTCTATGAATAAAGGTCACTCATTTCTAGTATGACTTCGTTATCGCATTTAAAATACATACTCTTAGACAACTTGAAAAGTCATTAAATTGAGAATACATAAAATACAAGATCCCTGAATCAAGGGGCAGGGGAGAACGTTCTCACATTTTTATATAAATCAAATTCGTGGAAACTCAAAAGTGCTACACAGTTCTGACAGAAAACACAAATAACCTATTTTATCAGATTTACTAAACTCTAATCTCAATTTTGAATCAGAATAATGTTATATATGTATATCTATATACATTCATTCTTGTGGGCCCTACCACCTCTTCTGCTATAAATAAGCTAGCAGGATTCAACAGTATAGCAAAAGTTTTTTTCAAAACAAACAACAGATAAGTTATAAGGTCATCACGGTAAAGTGTTCAAAAATTACAATCTTTTATCTTAGATAATTAAATGAAATAAACTCTAATTTCGGCTATGTTGACATATTCATTAACAGTAATTGCTTAAAAAATAAATTCTAGTGAATTTTTTAAAAACACTAGTGAATGCCTGAGTCAATGAAAAACTAAACATAGTAACTATTGGTAACTAAAATCACCATTTGATGCTGAAAAATACAAATATTATTAAAAGATATTTGCCAAAAAGATTTCTATTATGCAATTAATATTCAGTAATTTTAAAAAATGGTTTATAAACTTAAGCCTACCCTTCTAGGAGAAAAAAAAGCATACTCATTTTTTAAGTTTTTTTAAAAGCTCTTAATGCATCTTGCTCAGTTCTCAGTTTAATAATGACCTGACTTTTTGGAATTGAGATCTCAAGGAATAATTTGAATTATAAAACCCCTTCAACAAATTGTTTCAAAAACTCAATTTCTATGATGATTATGCCTTAGAAGCTATTTCGTGAAATACCAGATTAAAAACCAAGCCCTATAATTTGTTTCAAACATGAAATAATTTGTTGGGTTTTTTCCTTCCAATCTAAGAATCCATAAGCCTAAGGTGAATGGCCATATGGATTTGTTTACTTTAGGAGCAAAAAAACTTAAAGAATGAACGGTCTGATCTAAAATACTCTTAAAACTTAACTCTTTCTATATTTAAATTTACTTAAGTTGCTTTTGGACTGTCCAGGAATCTCAAACCAAGCAATATTATTGCAAGAAACTGAAAGGCTTCCAAGAATAACAGAGGATAAACTTGACTCTCATTACATTTTACAAACGATCATTTGATTTGTTCACCACATAGTACTTACAAATTCCAACAGGACCGCACAGGAAGGTGTTGGGTTTTTCTCTGTTATGTTTTCCAGTTTGTTTTATTTTGTATCCTCTGAAATAAAATCCAAGTTCTCTGAAGATACTTAACCTATGACTATTTGACATAGAGTTATTTCAAGTCAGCTACCCATACTTCTGTTTTAAAGTTTTCATATGGCTATCTCCAGAATTAGCCAAGTTCCTTGGATTTAAGATTATAAAGTCTTCTTTATTATTCCATGTACTTGACACTGTTGTACTTATCCACTCCAGATGAAATATCCAATTTATGAGCCAAAAAGCAAAAACAAAAAGAAAATTTCACATCTGAAGAGCATTCCTAAACATCAGCATATACAGACACATAGCTATCTCAATACTACCATGCTGCTGGGAAACTGCAACATCTTAAATTTCCATGTAAATAAAAGATAAAAGGAAAAAAACTGTATTCTTTCAATGTCTTCATTTAGAAAACCTGTCCCATTGTGACATGAATAGGGCTGAAGTCAAAAATTCCTAGAACTTTTAATACAGGTAAAAATAAACTGCCATGAAACTTCAGCAATATTTAAACAGTAATTTGAAACTGCCGAAACTACTCAGTACACAAATCAAACATATCTTACAGTTTTGGCTGAAGAACACCAACAGGGGAGGGGTTGGGGGAAGGCAAAAAAAATACCACCAGCTGAAATACTTTAACCAGTTATATAATCCGTTTGAACCAAAACACTGAAGAAATATCTGAGTTTCTTTTTAAGTAGCTTGTAGAACTGTTCACTACTATTAAATTCACTTCAGAGATGATTCTTGCCAATTTTAATAAACTTCTGGGGCAAAATTATCCAAAAACATTGTAATTCCAAAATGGCCACTTGAAATATCCGGGGCCTTTTACACAAAACCTAGAAGATGATCTTCATATCTGAGTAATTCAATCACCTGTAAAAGTTATAAAAAAAAAAAAAAACTTAAATTACACA